>NC_060913.1:43433236-43499656 GCF_021234035.1 Daphnia pulicaria | reverse complement strand
GTGCATGGCAGTGCACGCCAGAGCACGGTAGAGCACAGCAGAGAACAGCTCAGCACTTGAAGTTTCTATAATATTTATTTCTCTTGTCTAAACCATTTTTTAATTACAGGATGTGTAAATCAATGTCCAATACACCATTTAAAGTCTATTGAAACAATAAATTTATAGAGCAATTCATGAACAAATAGTTTTAGAAAAACGCACATCGAAGCACTTGAATTTTTGTCGGGTGGTGGAGTTCTATTGTCAAGCACTTGAGTTCTGCATAGCCAAGCACGCCAGAGATCGCCAGTGCACGCCAGAGCACGCCAGAGCACGCCAAAGCACGCCGGAGCACGCCAATGCACACCAGAGCACGCCGATGCACGCCAGTGCACGCCAGAGCACGCCAATGCACGCCAGAGAACGCCAATGCACGCCAGAGCACGCCAGTGCACGCCAATGCACGCCAATGCACGCTAATGCACGCCAAAGCACGCAAATGCACGCCAGAGCACGCCAGAGCACGCCTGAGCATGCCAGAGCACACCAGTGCACGCCAAAGCACGCCAGAGCACGCCAGTGCATGCCAGTGCATGGCAGTGCACGCCAGAGCACGGTAGAGCACAGCAGAGAACAGCTCAGCACTTGAAGTTTCTATAATATTTATTTCTCTTGTTAAAACCATTTTTTAATTACAGGATGTGTAAATAAATGTCCAATACACCATTTAAAGTCTATTGAAACAATAAATTTATAGAGCAATTCATGAACAAATAGTTTTAGAAAAACGCACATCGAAGCACTTGAATTTTTGTCGGGTGGTGGAGTTCTATTGTCAAGCACTTGAGTTCTGCATAGCCAAGCACGCCAGAGATCGCCAGTGCACGCCAGAGCACGCCAGAGCACGCCAAAGCACGCCGGAGCACGCCAATGCACACCAGAGCACGCCGATGCACGCCAGTGCACGCCAGAGCACGCCAATGCACGCCAGAGAACGCCAATGCACGCCAGAGCACGCCAGTGCACGCCAATGCACGCCAATGCACGCCAATGCACGCCAGAGCACGCCAATGCACGCCAGAGCACGCCAATACACGCCAGAGAACGCCAATGCACGCCAGAGCACGCCAGTGCACGCCTATGCACGCCAATGCACGCCAATGCACGCCAGAGCACGCCAATGCACGCCAGAGCACGCAAATGCACGCCAGAGCACGCCAGAGCACGCCAAAGCACGCCAGAGCACGCCAGTGCACGCCAATGCTCGCCAGAGCACGCCAATGCTCGCCAGAGCACTCCAATTCACGCAAGAGCACGCCAGAGCACGCTACAGCACGCCAGAGCATGCAAGTGCACGCTAATGCACGCCAGAGCACGCCAATGCACGCCAATGCACGCCAGAGCACGCCATTGCACGCCAATACATGCCAGTGTACGCCAGAGCACGCCAGAGCACGCCAGTGCACGCCAATGCACGCCAGTGCACGCCAGAGCACGCCAGAGCACGCCAGTGCACGCCAGTGCACGCCAGAGCACGCCAGAGCACGCTAGAGCTTGCTAGAGTACGCCAGTGCACGCCAATGCACGCCAATGCACGCCAAAGCACGCCAGACCACGCCAATGCACGCCAGAGCACGCCAGAGCACAACAATGCACGCCAGAGAACGCTTATGCACGCCAGAGTAAGCCAGTGCACCCCAATGCAAGCCAATGCACGCCAGAGCACGCCAGTGCACGCCAATGCACGCCAGTGCACGCCAGAGCACGCCAGAGCACGCCAGTGCACGTCAGTGCACGCCAGAGCACGCCAGAGCACGCTAGAGTACGCCAGATTACGCCAGTGCACGCCAATGCACGCAAGTGCACGCCAGTGCACACCAGAGCACGCTAATGCACGCCAGTGCACGCCATTGCACGCCAATGCACGCCAGTGTACGCCAGAGCTTGCCAGAGCACGCCAGTGCACGTCAGTACACGCCAGAGCACGTCAGAGCACGCCAGAGCACGCCAGAGCACGCTAGAGCACGCTAGAGTACGCCAGTGCACGCCAGTGCACGCCAATGCACGCCAGTGCACGCCAAAACACGCCAGAGCACGCCAATGCACGCCAGTGCACGCCAGAGCACAACAATGCACGCCAGAGAACGCAAATGCACGCCAGAGTAAGCCAGTGCACGCCAATGCAAGCCAATGCACGCCAGAGCACGCCAGTGCACGCCAATGCACGCCAGTGCACGCCAGTGCACGCCAATGCACTCCACTGCACGCCAGAGCACGCTAATGCACGCCAGAGCACGCCAATGCACGCCAGAGCACGCCAGTACACGACAATGCAAGCCAATGCACGCAAGAGCAAGCCAATGCACGCCAGTGCACGCCAGAGCGCGCTAATGCACGCCAGAGCTTGCCAGTGCACGTCACTGCACGCCAGAGCACGCAAATGCACATCAGAGCACGCCAGTGCACGCCAATGCACGCCAGAGCACGCCAATGCACGCCAGTGCACGCCAATGCACGCTACAGCACGCCAGAGCATGCAAGTGCACGCCAATGCACACCAGAGCACGCCAATGCACGCCAGTGTACGCCAGAGCACGCAAGAGCACGCCAGTGCACGTCAGTGCACGCCAGAGCACGCCAATGCAATCCACTGCACGCCAGAGCACGCTAATGCACGCCAAAGAACGCCAATGCACGCCAGAGCACGCCAGTACACGACCATGCAAGCCAATGCACGCAAGAGCAAGCCAATGCACGCCAGTGCACGCCAGAGCACGCCAGAGCGCGCCAATGCACGCCAGAGCTTGCCAGCGCACGTCAGTGCACGCCAGAGCACGTCAGAGCACGCCAGAGCACGCCAATGCACATCAGAGCACGCCAGTGCACGCCAATGCACGCCAGAGCACGCCAATGCACGCCAGTGCACGCCAATGCACACCAGAGCACGCCAATGCACGCCACTGCACGCCAGAGCACGCTAATGCACGCCAGAGCATGCCAGAGCACGCCAGAGCACGCCAGAGCACGGTAGAGCACAGCAGAGAACAGCTCAGCACTTGAAGTTGCTATAATATTTATTTCTCTTGTTAAAACCATTTTTTAATTACAGGATGTGTAATTCAATGTCCAATACACCATTTCAAGTCTATTGAATCAATAAATTTTTTAGAGCAATTCATGTACAAAAAGTTTTAGAAAACGCACATCACAGAACTTGAATTTTTTAAAATTTTTCAAGTTATTTGAGTTCTTTTGTCGGGTAGTGGAGTTCTATTGTCAAGCACTTGAGTTCTGCATAGCAGAGCACTCCAGAGCACGCCAGTGCACGCCAGAGCACGCCAGAGCACGCCAGTGCACGCAAGAGCACGCCAGTGCACGCCAATGCACGCCAGTGCACGCCAAAGCACGCCAATGCACGCCAGTGCACGCCATTGCACGCCAATGCACGCCAGTGTACGCCAGAGCACGCCAGAGCACGCAAGTGCACGTCAGTGCACGCCAGAGCAAACAAGAGCACGTTAGAGCACGCTAGAGCACACCAGAGCACGCTAGAGCACACCAGAGCACGCAAGTGCACGCCAGTGCACGCCAGAGCACGCCAGTGCACGCCAATAAACGCCAGAGCACGCCAATGCACGCCAGTGCACGCCAGAGAACGCCAATGCACTTCAGAGAAGGCCAATGCACGCCAGAGCTTGCCAGTGCAAGCAAATGCAAGCCAATGCACGCCAGTGCACGCTAGAGCACACCAGAGCACGCAAGTGCACGCCAGTGCACGCCAGAGCACGCCAGTGCACGCAAATGCACGCCAGAGCACGCCAATGCACGCCAGTGCACGCCAGTGCACGCCAGTGCACGCCAATATAAGCCAATGCACGCCAATGCACGCCAGAGCACGCCAATGCACGCCAGTGCACGTCAGAGCACGCCAGAGCACGCCAGTTCACGCCAATGCAAGCCAATGCACGCCAATGCACGCCAATGCACGCCAGTGCACGACAGAGCACGCCAGAGCACGGTAGAGCACAGCAGAGAACAGCTCAGCACTTGAAGTTGCTATAATATTTATTTCTCTTGTTAAAACAATTTTTTAATTACAGGATGTGTAAATCAATGTCCAATACACCATTTCAAGTCTATTGAATCAATAAATTTTTTAGAGCAATTCATGTACAACAAGTTTTAGAAAACGCACATCACAGAACTTGAATTTTTTAAAATTTTTCAAGTTATTTGAGTTCTTTTGTCGGGTAGTGGAGTTCTATTGTCAAGCACTTGAGTTCTGCATAGCAGAGTACGCCAGAGCACGCCAGTGCACGACAGAGCACGACAGAGCACGCCAGTGCACGCCAGAGCACGCCAGAGCACGCCAGTGCACGCCAGAGCACACCAGAGCACGCAAGTGCACGCCAATGCACACCAGAGCAAGCCAATGCACGCCAGTGCACGCCAGAGCACGCCAGAGCACGTCAGTTCACGCCAGAGCACGCCAGTGCACGCCAGAGCACACCAGTGCACGTCAGTTTACGCCAATGCACGCCAGAGCAAGCCAGTGCACGCCAATGCACGCCAATGCACGCTAATGCACGCCAAAGCACGCAAATGCACGCCAGAGCACGCCAGAGCACGCCTGAGCATGCCAGAGCACACCAGTGCACGCCAAAGCACGCCAGAGCACGCCAGTGCATGCCAGTGCATGGCAGTGCATGCCAGAGCACGGTAGAGCACAGCAGAGAACAGCTCAGCACTTGAAGTTTCTATAATATTTATTTCTCTTGTTAAAACCATTTTTTAATTACAGGATGTGTAAATCAATGTCCAATACACCATTTAAAGTCTATTGAAACAATAAATTTATAGAGCAATTCATGAACAAATAGTTTTAGAAAAACGCACATCGAAGCACTTGAATTTTTGTCGGGTGGTGGAGTTCTATTGTCAAGCACTTGAGTTCTGCATAGCCAAGCACGCCAGAGCACGCCAGTGCACGCCAATGCACGCCAGAGCACGCCAGTGCACGCCAATGCACGCCAATGCACACCAGAGCACGCCGATGCACGCCAGTAAACGCCAGAGCACGCCAATGCACGCCAGAATACGCCAATGCACGCCAGAGCACGCCAGTGCACGCCAATGCACGCCAATGCACGCCAATGCACGCCAATGCACGCCAGAGCACGCCAATGCACGCCAGAGCACGCCAATGCACGCCAGAGAACGCCAATGCACGCCAGAGCACGCTAGTGCACGCCTATGCACGCCAATGCACGCCAATGCACGCCAGAGCACGACAATGCACGCCAATGCACGCCAGAGCACGCCAGTGCACGTCAGTGCACGCTAGAGAACGCCAGATCACGCCAGAGAACGCCAGAGCACGCCAGTGCACGCCAGAGCACGCCAGTGCACGTCAGTGCACGCCAGTGCACGCCAGAGCACGCCAGAGCACGCCAGAGCACGCCAATGCACGCCAGTCAATGCCAGTGCACGCCAGAGCACGCCAGTGCATGCCAGTGCACGCCAGAGCACGCCAGAGCACGGTAGAGCACAGCAGAGAACAGCTCAGCACTTGAAGTTGCTATAATATTTATTTCTCTTGATAAAACCATTTTTTAATTACAGGATGTGTAAATCAATGTCCAATACACCATTTCAAGTATATTGAATCAATAAATTTATAGAGCAATTGATCAACAACAAAATTTAGAAAAACGCACTTCACAGCACTTGAATTTTTTAAAATTTTTCAAGTTATTTGAGTTATTTTGTCGGGTAGTGGAGTTCTAGTGTGAAGCATTTGAGTTCTGCATAGGAGAGCACACCAGAGCACGCCAGAGCACGCCAGTGCACGCCAGAGCACGCCAATGCACGCCAGAGCACACCAGAGCACGCCAGTGCACGCCAATGCACGCAAGAGCACGGCAATGCACGCCGATGCACGCCAGTAAACGCCAGAGCACGCCAATGCACGCCAGAATACGCCAATGCACGCCAGAGCACGCCAGTGCACGCCAATGCACGCCAATGCACGCCAATGCACGCCAATGCACGCCAGAGCACGCCAATGCACGCCAGAGCACGCCAATGCACGCCAGAGCACACCAGAGCACGCCAGTGCACGCCAATGCACGCAAGAGCACGGCAATGCACGCCAGTGCACGCCAGAGCACGCCAGAGCACGCCAGTGCACGCCAGAGCACGCCAGAGCACGCAAATGCACGCCAGAGCACGCCAATTTACGCCAATGCACGCAAGAGCAAGCCAATGCACGCCAGTGCACGTTAATGCACGCCAGTGCATGCCAGAGCACGCCAGAGCACGCCAGTGCACGTCAGAGCACGCCAGAGCACGCCAGAGCACGCAAATGCACGCCAATGCACGCCAGAGCACGCCAATGCACGCCAGTGCATGCCAGAGCACGCCATTGCACGCCAATGCACGCCAAAGCACGCCAATGCACGCCAATGCACGGCAGTGCACGCCACAACACGCCAGAGCACGCCGATGCACGCCAGTGCACGCCAGAGCACGCAAAAGCACGTAAAAGCACGCTAGAGCACGCCAGAGCACGCAAGTGCACGCCAGTAACGCCAGAGCACGCCAGTGCACGCCAATGCACGCCAGAGCACGCCAATGCACGCCAATGCACGCCAGAGCACGCCAGTGCAAGCCAGAGCAAGCCAAAGCACGCTAGAGCACGCCAGAGAACGACAGAGAACGCCAGAGCATTCCAAAGCACGCCAGTGCACGCCAGTGCATGCCAGTGCACGCCAGAGAACGGAAGAGCACGGTAGAGCACAGCAGAGAACAGCTCAGCACTTGAAGTTGCATTAATATTTATTTCTCTTTTTAAAACCATTTTTTAATTACAGGAGGTGTAAATCAATGTCCAATACACCATTTCCAGTCTATTGAATGCACGCCAGTGCACGCCAGAGAAAGCCAGACAACGCCAGTGCATTCCAGTGCACGCCAGAGCACGCCAGAACACGCCAGTGCACGCCAGAGCACGCCAGAGCACGCCAGAGCACGCAACTGCAAGCCAATGCACGCCAGAGCACGCCAATACACGCCAGTGCACACCACAGCACGCCAGAGCACGCCAGTGCACGCCAGAGCACGCCAAAGCACCCCAGAGCACGCTGGAGCACGCCAGTGCACGCCAGTGCACGACAGTGCACGACAGAACACAACAGAGCACGCCAGTGCACGCCAGAGCACGCCAGCGCACGACAGTAAATGCCAGTGCACGCCAGAGCACGCCAGTGCATGCCAGAGCACGCCAGAGAAAGCCAGTGCAAGCCAGTGCACGCCAGTGCACACCAGTGCACGCCAGTGCACGCCAGTGCACGCCAGTGCACGCCAGAGAACGCCAGAGCACTCCAGAGCATGCTAGTCACGCCAGAGCATAGCAGAGAACAGCTCAGCACTTGAAGCTGTTATAGTATTTATAGAGAGCACGCCAATGCACGCCAGAGCACGCCAGTGCACGTTAGAGTACGCCAGTGTACGCCAATGCACGCCAAAGCACGCAAATGCACGCCAGAGCACGCCAGTGCACGCCAGTGCACGCCAGTGCATGCCAGTGAACGCCAGAGCACGCCAGAGCACGGAAGAGCACAGCAGAGAACAGCTCAGCTCTTGAAATTGCTATAATATTTATTTCTCTTGTTAAAACCATTTTTTTATTACAGGAGGTGTAAATAAATGTCCAATACACCATTTCAAGTCTATTGAATCAATAAATTTATAGAGCAATTCATGAAGAAAAAGTTTTAGAAAAACGCACATCACAGCACTTGAATTTTTTTAAATTTTTCAAGTTATTTGAGTTCTTTTGTCGGGTAGAAGAGTTCTATTGTCCAGCACTTGAGTTCTGCATAGCAGTGCACGCCAGAGCACGCCAGAGCGCCCCAGAGCTCCCCAGTGCACGCCAGTGCACGCCAGTGCACGCCAATGCACGCCAGAACACGCCAATGCACGCTAGAGCACGCCAGTGCATTCCAGTGCACGCCAGAGCACGCCAGAGCACGCTAGTGCATGCAAGTGCACGCCAGAGCACGCCAGTGCACGCAAATGCACGCCAGAGCACGCCAGTGCACGCCAGAGCACGCCAATGCACGCCAGAGCACACCAGAGCACGCCAAAGCTCGCAATTGCACGTCACTGCACGCCAGAGCACGCCAGTGCATGCCATTGTACGCCAGAGCACGCCAGAGCACGCCAATAGAGCACGCCAGTGCACGCCAGTGCACGCCAGAGCACGCAAGTGCACGCCAATGCACGCCAGATTACGCCAGAGCACGCCAGTGATTGTAAGTGCACGCCAGAGCACGCCAGTGCATGCCGGTGCACGCCAGAGCACGCCAGTGCATGCCAGTGCACGCCAGAGCACGCCAGAGCACGCCAGAGCACGGTAGAACACAGCAGAGTACAGCTCAAAACTTGAAGTTGCTATAATATTTATTTCTCTTGTTAAAACCGTTTTTTAATTACAGGAGGTGTAAATCAATGTCCAATACACCATTTCCAGTCTATTGAATGCACGCCAGTGCACGCCAGAGAAAGCCAGACAACGCCAGTGCATGCCAGTGCACGCCAGAGCACGCCAGAACACGCCAGTGCACGCCAGAGCACGCCAGAGCACGCCAGAGCACGCAAGTGCAAGCCAATGCACGCCAGAGCACGCCTATACACGCCAGTGCACGCCAGTGCACACCACAGCACGCCAGAGCACGCCAGTGCACGCCAGAGCACGCCAAAGCACCCCAGAGCACGCTGGAGCACGCCAGTGCACGCCAGTGCACGACAGTGCACGACAGTGCACGACAGAACACAACAGAGCACGCCAGTGCACGCCAGAGCACGCCAGTGCATGCCAGAGCACGCCAGAGAAAGCCAGTGCAAGCCAGTGCACGCCAGTGCACACCAGTGCACGCCAGTGCACGCCAGAGAACGCCAGAGCACTCCAGAGCATGCTTGTCACGCCAGAGCACGCCAGAGCACGGTAGAGGATAGCAGAGAACAGCTCAGCACTTGAAGTTGTTATAGTATTAATAGAGAGCACGCCAATGCACGCCAGAGCACGCCAGTGCACGTTA
Source organism: Daphnia pulicaria (assembly GCF_021234035.1). Lineage (NCBI taxonomy): Eukaryota > Metazoa > Arthropoda > Branchiopoda > Diplostraca > Daphniidae > Daphnia > Daphnia pulicaria. The sequence goes on along the minus strand of NC_060913.1, from coordinate 43,490,573 downwards.
AAGTACGCCAGTGTACGCCAATGCACGCCAAAGCACGCAAATGCACGCCAGAGCACGCCAGTGCACGCCAGTGCATGCCAGTGAACGCCAGAGCACGCCAGAGCACGGAAGAGCACAGCAGAGAACAGCTCAGCACTTGAAATTGCTATAATATTTATTTCTCTTGTTAAAACCATTTTTTTATTACAGGAGGTGTAAATAAATGTCCAATACACCATTTCAAGTCTATTGAATCAATAAATTTATAGAGCAATTCATGAAGAAAAAGTTTTAGAAAAACGCACATCACAGCACTTGAATTTTTTAAAATTTTTCAAGTTATTTGATTTATTTTTCCGGTTGGTGGAGTTCTATTGTCAAGCACTTGAGTTCTGCATAGCAGAGCTCGCCAGAGCACGCCAGTGCACGCCAGTGAAAGCCAGAGAAAGACAGAGCAAGACAGAGCACGCCAGTGCACGCCAGAGAACGCCAGAGCACGCCAGTGCATTCCAGTGCACGCCAGAGCATGCCAGAGCACGCTAGTGCATGCAAGTGCACGCCAGAGCACGCCAGTGCACGCCAGAGCACGCCAATGCACGCCAGAGAACACCAGAGCACGCCAGAGCACGCAATTGCACGTCAGTGCACGCCAGAGCAAGCCAGTGCACGCCAGAGAACACCAGAGCACGCCAGAGCACGCCAGTGCACACCAATGCACGCCAGTGCACGCCAGTGCACGCCAGAGCACGCAAGTGCACGCCAATGCACGCCAGAGCACGCCAGAGCACGCCAGTGCAAACCAGTGCATGCCAGTGCACGTCAGTGCACGCCAGAGCACGCCAGTGCATGCCGGTGCACTCCAGAGCACGCCAGAGCACGCCAGTGCAAGCCAGTGCACGCCAGAGCAAAACAGTGCACTCCAGAGCACTCCAGAGCACGCCAGTGCATGCCAGTGCACGCCAGTGAACGCCAGTGCACGCCAGAGTACGCCAGTACAAGCCAATGCATGTCAATGCACGTCAAAGCACGCAAATGCACGCCAGAGCACGCCAGAGCACGCCAGATTACGCCAGAGCACGCCAGAGCACGCCAGTGCACGCCAGTGCACATCAGAGCACGCCAGTGCACGCCAGTGCACGCCAGAGCACGCAAGTGCACGCCAATGCACGCCAGATTACGCCAGAGCACGCCAGTGATTGTAAGTGCACGCCAGAGCACGCCAGTGCATGCCGGTGCACGCCAGAGCACGCCAGTGCATGCCAGTGCACGCCAGAGCACGCCAGAGCACGCCAGAGCACGGTAGAACACAGCAGAGTACAGCTCAACACTTGAAGTTGCTATAATATTTATTTCTCTTGTTAAAACCATTTTTTAATTACAGGATGTGTAAATCAATGTCCAATACACCATTTCAAGTATATTGAATCAATAAATTTATAGAGCAATTCATCAACAAAAAAATTTAGAAAAACGCACTTCACAGGACTTGAATTTTTTAAATTTTTCAAGTTATTTGAGTTATTTTGTCGGGTAGTGTAGTTCTAGTGTGAAGCATTTGAGTTCTGCATAGCAGAGCACGCCAGTGCACGCCAGTGCACGCCAATGCACGCAAGAGCACGGCAATGCACGCCAGTGCACGCCAGAGCACGCCAGAGCATGCCAGTGCACGCCAGAGCACGCCAGTGCACGCCAGTGCACGCCAGTGCACGCCAGAGCACGCCAGAGCACGCCAATTTACGCCAATGCACGCAAGAGCACGCCAATGCACGCCAGTGCACGCCAATGCACGCCAGAGCACGCCAGAGCACGCCAATGCACGCCAGTGCACGCCAATGCACGCCAGTGCATGCCAGAGCACGCCAGAGCACGCCAGTGCACGCCTGTGCACGCCAATGCACGCCAGAGCACGCCAGTGCACTCCAATGCACGCCAATGTACGCCAGAGCACGCCAATGCACGCCAGTGCACGCCAATGCAAGCCAGAGCACGCAAGTGCACGCCAATGCACGCAAGAGCACGCCAATGCACGCCAATGTACGCCAGAGCACGCCAATGCACGCCAGTGCACGCCAATGCACGCCAGAGCACGCAAGTGCACGCCAATGCACGCAAGAGCACGCCAATGCACGCCAGAGCACGCCAGTGCACGCCAGAGCACGCCAGAGCACGCCAGTGCACGTCAGTGCACGCTAGAGAACGCCAGAGCACGCCAGAGCACGCCAGTGCACGCCAGTGAACGCCAGAGCACGCCAGTACACGTCAGTGCACGCTAGAGAACGCCAGATCACGCCAGAGCACACCAGAGCACGCCAGTGCACGTCAGTGCACGCCAGTGCACGCCAGAGCACGCCAGAGCACGCCAGAGCACGCCAATGCACGCCAGTCAATGCCAGTGCACGCCAGAGCACGCCAGTGCATGCCAGTGCACGCCAGAGCACGCCAGAGCACGGTAGAGCACAGCAGAGAACAGCTCAGCACTTGAAGTTGCTATAATATTTATTTCTCTTGTTAAAACCATTTTTTAATTACAGGATGTGTAAATCAATGTCTAATACACCATTTCAAGTATATTGAATCAATAAATTTATAGAGCAATTCATCAACAAAAAAATTTAGAAAAACGCACTTCACAGGACTTGAATTTTTTAAATTTTTCAAGTTATTTGAGTTATTTTGTCGGGTAGTGTAGTTCTAGTGTGAAGCATTTGAGTTCTGCATAGCAGAGCACGCCAGTGCACGCCAGTGCACGCCAGTGCACGCCAATGCACGCAAGAGCACGGCAATGCACGCCAGTGCACGCCAGAGCACGCCAGAGCACGCCAGTGCACGCCAGTGCACGCCAGTGCACGCCAGAGCACGCCAGAGCACGCCAATTTACGCCAATGCACGCAAGAGCACGCCAATGCACGCCAGTGCACGCCAATGCACGCCAGAGCACGCCAGAGCACGCCAATGCACGCCAGTGCACGCCAATGCACGCCAGTGCATGCCAGAGCACGCCAGAGCACGCCAGTGCACGCCTGTGCACGCCAATGCACGCCAGAGCACGCCAGTGCACTCCAATGCACGCCAATGTACGCCAGAGCACGCCAATGCACGCCAGTGCACGCCAATGCAAGCCAGAGCACGCAAGTGCACGCCAATGCACGCAAGAGCACGCCAATGCACGCCAATGTACGCCAGAGCACGCCAATGCACGCCAGTGCACGCCAATGCACGCCAGAGCACGCAAGTGCACGCCAATGCACGCAAGAGCACGCCAATGCACGCCAGAGCACGCCAGTGCACGCCAGAGCACGCCAGAGCACGCAAATGCACACCAGAGCACGCCATTTTACGCCAATGCAAGCAAGAGCAAACCAATGCACGCCAGTGCACGCCAATGCAAGCCAGAGCACGCAAGTGCACGCCAATGCACGCAAGAGCACGCCAATGCACGCCAGTGCACGCCAATGTACGCCAGAGCACGCCAATGCACGCCAGTGCCCACCAATGCACGCCAATGCACGCAAGAGCACGCCAATGCACGCCAGAGCACGCCAGTGCACGCCAGAGCACGCCAGTGCACGCCAGAGCACGCCAGAGCACGCCAGTGCACGTCAGTGCACGCTTGAGAACGCCAGAGCACGCCGGAGCACGCCAGTGCACGCCAGTGCACGTCAGTGCACGCCAGTGCACGCCAGAGCACGCCAGTGCACGTCAGTGCACGCTAGAGAACGCCAGAGCACGCCAGAGCACGCCAGAGCACGCCAGTGCACGTCAGTGCACGCCAGTGCACGTCAGAGCACGTCAGAGCACGCCAGAGCACGCCAATGCACGCAAGTCAATGCCAATGCACGCCAGAGAACGCCAGTGCATGCCAGTGCACGCCAGAGCACGCCAGTGCACGGTAGAGCACAGCAGAGAACAGCTCAGCACTTGAAGTTGCTATTATATTTATTTCTCTTGTTAAAACCATTTTTTAATTACAGGATGTGTAAATCAATGTCCAATACACCATTTCAAGTCTATTGAATCAATAAATTTATAGAGCAATTCATGAACAAAAAGTATAAGAAAAATGCACATCACAGCACTTGAGTTTTTTAAAATTTGTCAAGTTATTTGAGTTCTTTTGTCGGGTAGTGGAGTTCTATTGTCAAGCACTTGAGTTCTGCATAGCAGAGCACGCCAGAGCACGCCAATGCACGCCAGAGCACGCCAGAGCACGCCAGTGAACGCCAGAGCACGCCAGAGCACGCCAGTGCATGCCAGTGCTAACCAGAGCACGCCAGAGCACGCCAGAGCACTCTAGAGCACGTCGGTGCACGCCAGAGCACGCACGAGCACGTTAGAGCACGCCAGAACACGCAAGTGCACGCCAATGCCCACCAGAGCACGCAAATGCAAACTAGTGCACGCCAGAGCACGCCAGATTACGCAGTTGCACGTCAGTGCACGCCAGAGCACGCAAGAGCACGTTAGAGCACGCTAGAGCACGCCAATGCACGCCAGAGCACGCCAGACCACGCCAATGCACGCCAATGCACGCCAAAGCACGCCAGTGCACGCCAATGCACGCCAGGGCACGCCAATGCACGCCAGTGCACGCCAGAGCACGCCAGTGCACGCCAATGCGCGCCAGAGCACGCCAATACACGCAAATGCACGCCAAAGCACGCCAGAGAACGCCAATGCACGCCAGAGCAAGCCAGAACACGCCAGTACATGCCAGTGTACGCCAGAGCACGCCAGTGCATGCCAGTGCACGCAAGAGAACGCCAATAGAGCACGCCAGTGCACGCCAGAGCACGCCAGAGCAAGCCAGAGCAAGCCAGAGCACGTCAGTGCACGTCAGTGCATGCCAGTGTACGCCAAAGCACGCCAGTGCATGCCAGTGCTCGCCATAGCACGCCAGTGCACGCCAGAGCACGCCAGAGCAAGCCAGTGCACGCAAGTGCACGCCAGAGCACGCCAGAGCACGCAAATGCACGCCAGAGCACGCAAATGCACGCCAGAGCACGCCAATTTATGCCAATGCACGCAAGAGCACGCCAATGCACGCCAGTGCACGCCAGAGCACGCCAGAGCACGCCAGTGCACGTCAGAGCACGCCAGAGCACGCCAGAGCACGCAAATGCACGCCAATGCACGCCAGAGCACGCCAATGCACGCCAGTGCATGCCAGAGCACTCCAGAGCACGCCAGTGCACGCCAGTGCACGCCAATGCACGCCAGAGCACGCCAGTGCACTCCAATGCACGCCAATGTACGCCAGAGCACGCCAATGCACGCCAGTGCATGCCAATGCACGCCAGAGCACGCAAGTGCACGCCAATGCACGCAAGAGCACGCCAATGCACGCCAGTGCACGCCAGAGCACGCAAATGCACGCCAGAGCACGCCAGTGCACGCCAATGCACGCCAGAGCACGCCAATGCACACCAATGCACGCAAGAGCACGCCAATGCACGCCAGTGCACGCCAGAGCACGCAAATGCACGCCAGTGCACGCCAGTGCACGCCAATGCACGCCAGAGCACGCCAATGCACGCCATCGCACGCCAGTGCACGCCAGTGCACGTAAGTGTAATCCAGAGCACGCCAGAGCACGCCAGAGCACGCCAGAGCACGCCAGTGTACGCCAATGCACGCCAGAGCACGCCAGTGCACGCCAATGCACGCCAGAGCACGCCAGTGCACGCCAGTGCACGCCAGAGCACGCAAATGCACACCAGAGCATGCCAGTGCACGCCAATGCACGCCAGAGCACGCCAATGCACGCCATCGCACGCCAGTGCACGCCAGTGAACGTAAGTGTAATCCAGAGCACGCCAGAGCACGCCAGAGCACGCCAGAGCACGCCAGAGCACGCCAGAGCACGCCAGTGTACGCTAATGCACGCCAGAGCACGCCAGTGCACGCCAATGCACGCAAGAGCACGCCAATGCACGCCAGTGCACGCCAGACCACGCAAATGCACGCCAGAGCACGCCAGTGCACGCCAATGCACGCCAGAGCACGCCAATGCACGCCATCGCACGCCAGTGCACGCCAGTGCACGTTAGTGTAATCCAGAGCACGCCAGAGCACGCCAGAGCACGCCAGAGCACGCCTGTGTACGCCAATGCACGCCAGAGCACGCCAGTGCACGCCAATGCACGCCAGAGCACGCCAATGCACGCTAGAGCAAGCCAGAGCACGCCAGTACATGCCAGTGTACGCCAGAGCACGCCAGTGCATGCCAGTGCACGCAAGAGCACGCCAATAGAGCACGCCAGTGCACGCCAGTGCACGCCAGAGCACGCCAGAGCAAGCCAGAGCAAGCCAGAGCACGTCAGTGCACGCCACTGCATGCCAGTGTACGCCAGAGCACGCCAGAGCAAGCCAGAGCAAGCCAGAGCAAGCCAGAGCACGTCAGTGCACGCCAGTGCATGCCAGTGTACGCCAGAGCACGCCAGTGCATGCCAGTGCACGCCAGAGCACGCCAGAGCACACCAGAGCACGGTAGAACACAGCAGAGTACAGCTCAACACTTGAAGTTACTATAATATTTATTTCTCTTGTTAAAACCATTTTTTAATTACAGGATGTGTAAATCAATGTCCAATACACCATTTCAAGTATATTGAATCAATAAATTTATAGAGCAATTCATGAACAAAAAAATTAAGAAAAACGCACTTCACAGCACTTGAATTTTTTAAAATTTTTCAAGTTATTTGAGTTCTTTTGTCGGTTAGTGGAGTTCTATTGTCAAGCACTTGAGTTCTGCATAGCAGAGAACGCCAGAGCACGCCAATGCACGCCAGTGCAAGCCAGAGAAAGACAGAGCAAGACAGAGCACACCAGTGCACGCCAGAGCACGCCAGAGCTCTAGTGCACGCCAGAGCACGCCATTGCACGTCAGTGCACGCCAGAGCACGCCAGTGCACGCAAATGCACGCCAGTGCACGCCAGATTACGCCAGAGCACGCCATTGCACGTCAGTGCACGCCAGAGCACGCAAGTGCATGCCAGTGTACGCCAGAGCACGCCAGAGCACGCCAATAGAGCACGCCAGTGCACGCCAGTGCACACCAATGCACGCCAATGAACGCCAGTGCACGCCAGAGAACGCAAGTGCACGCCAATGCACGCCAGAGCACGCCAGAGCACGCGAGTGCAAACCAGTGCATGCCAGTGCACGTCAGAGCACGCCAGTGCACGCCAGTGCACGCCAGAGCACGCCAGTGCATGCCGGTGCACTCCAGAGCACGCCAGAACACGCCAGTGCAAGCCAGTGCACGCCAGAGCACGCCAATGATTGTTAGTGCACGAAAGAGCACGCCAGTGCATGCCGGTGCACGCCAGAGCACGCCAGTGCATGCCGGTGCACTCCAGAGCACGCCAGAGCACACCAGAGCACGCCAGAGCACGCCAGAGCACGCCAGAGCACGCCAATGCACATCAGAGCACGCCAGTGCACGCCAGTGCACACCAGAGCACGCCAATGCACGCCAGAGCACGCCAGAGCACGCCAGAGCACGCCATTGGACGTCAGTGCACGCCAGAGCAAGCCAGTGCATGCCAGTGTACGCCAGAGCACGCCAGAGCACGCCAATAGAGCACGCCAGTGCACGCCAGTACACGCCAATGCATGTCAATGCACGTCAAAGCACGCAAATGCACGCCAGTGCACGCCAGAGCACGCCAGAGCACGCCAGATTACGCCAGAGCACGCCTTAGCACGCCAGTGCACGCCAGAGCACACCAGAGCACGCCAGAGCACGCCAGAGCACGCCAGAGCACGCCAATGCATATCAGAGCACGCCAGTGCACGCCAGTGCACACCAGAGGACGCCAATGCACGCCAGAGCACGCCAGAGCACGCCAGAGCAAGCCAGAGCACGCCATTGCACGTCAGTGCACGCCAGAGCACGCCAGTGCACGCAAATGCACGCCAGTGCACGCCAGATTACGCCAGAGCACGCCATTGCACGTCAGTGCACGCCAGAGCACGCAAGTGCATGCCAGTGTACGCCAGAGCACGCCAGAGCACGCCAATAGAGCACGCCAGTGCACGCCAGTGCACACCAATGCACGCCAGTGAACGCCAGTGCACGCCAGTGCACGCAAGTGCACGCCAATGCACGCCAGAGCACGCCAGAGCACGCCAGTGCAAACCAGTGCATGCCAGTGCACGCCAGTGCACGCCAGTGCACGCCAGAGCACGCCAGTGCATGCCGGTGCACTCCAGAGCACGCCAGAACACGCCAGTGCAAGCCAGTGCACGCCAGAGCACGCCAATGATTGTTAGTGCACGCCAGAGCACGCCAGTGCATGCCGGTGCACGCCAGAGCACGCCAGTGCATGCCGGTGCACTCCAGAGCACGCCAGAGCACACCAGAGCACGCCAGAGCACGCCAGAGCACGCCAGAGCACGCCAATGCACATCAGAGCACGCCAGTGCACGCCAGTGCACACCAGAGCACGCCAATGCACGCCAGAGCACGCCAGAGCACGCCAGAGCACGCCATTGGACGTCAGTGCACGCCAGAGCAAGCCAGTGCATGCCAGTGTACGCCAGAGCACGCCAGAGCACGCCAATAGAGCACGCCAGTGCACGCCAGTGCATGCCGGTGCACTCCAGAGCACGCCAGAGCACGCCAGAGCACGGTAGAACACAGCAGAGTACAGCTCAACACTTGAAGTTGCTATAATATTTATTTCTCTTGTTAAAACCATTTTTTAATTACAGGATGTGTAAATCAATGTCCAATACACCATTTCAAGTATATTGAATCAATAAATTTATAGAGCAATTCATGAACAAAAAAATTAAGAAAAACGCACTTCACAGCACTTGAATTTTTTAAAATTTTTCAAGTTATTTGAGTTCTTTTGTCGGTTAGTGGAGTTCTATTGTCAAGCACATGAGTTCTGCATAGCAGAGAACGCCAGAGCACGCCAATGCACGCCAGTGCAAGCCAGAGCAAGACAGAGCAAGACAGAGCACGCCAGTGCACGCCAGAGCACGCCAGAGCTCCAGTGCACGCCAGAGCACGCCATTGCACGTCAGTGCACGCCAGAGCACGCCAGTGCACGCAAATGCACGCCAGTGCACGCCAGATTACGCCAGAGCACGCCATTGCACGTCAGTGCACGCCAGAGCACGCAAGTGCATGCCAGTGTACGCCAGAGCACGCCAGAGCACGCCAATAGAGCACGCCAGTGCACGCCAGTGCACACCAATGCACGCCAGTGAACGCCAGTGCACGCCAGAGCACGCAAGTGCACGCCAATGCACGCCAGAGCACGCCAGAGCACGCCAGTGCAAACCAGTGCATGCCAGTGCACGTCAGAGCACGCCAGTGCACGCCAGTGCACGCCAGTGCATGCCAGTGCACTCCAGAGCACGCCAGTGCACTCCAGAGCACGCCAGTGCATGCCGGTGCACGCCAGAGCACGCCAGTGCATGCCGGTGCACTCCAGAGCACGCCAGAGCACACCAGAGAACGCCAGAGAACGCCAGAGCACGCCAGAGCACGCCAATGCACATCAGAGAACGCCAGTGCACGCAAGTGCACACCAGAGCACGCCAATGCACGCCAGAGCACGCCAGAGCACGCCAGAGCACGCCATTGGACGTCAGTGCACGCCAGAGCAAGCCAGTGCATGCCAGTGTACGCCAGAGCACGCCAGAGCACGCCAATAGAGCACGCCAGTGCACGCCAGTGCACGCCAATGCACGCCAGTGCACGCCAGTGCACGCCAGAGCACGCAAGTGCACGCCAGTACACGCCAATGCATGTCAATGCACGTCAAAGCACGCAAATGCACGCCAGTGCACGCCAGAGCACGCCAGAGCACGCCAGATTACGCCAGAGCACGCCAGAGCACGCCAGTGCACGCAAATGCACGCAAGTGCACGCCAGATTACGCCAGAGCACGCCATTGCACGTCAGTGCACGCAAGAGCACGCAAGTGCATGCCAGTGTACGCCAGAGCACGCCAGAGCACGCCAATAGAGCACGCCAGTGCACGCCAGTGCACACCAATGCACGCCAGTGAACGCCAGTGCACGCCAGAGCACGCAAGTGCACGCCAATGCACGCCAGAGCACGCAAGAGCACGCCAGTGCAAACCAGTGCATGCCAGTGCACGTCAGAGCACGCCAGTGCACGCCAGTGCACGCCAGTGCACGCCAGTGCACGCCAGTGCACAACAGAGCACGCCAGTGCATGCCGGTGCACTCCAGAGCACGCCAGAGCACGCCAGTGCAAGCCAGTGCACGCCAGAGCACGCCAGTGATTGTTAGTGCACGCCAGAGCACGCCAGTGCATGCCGGTGCACGCCAGAGCACGCCAGTGCATGCCGGTGCACTCCAGAGCACGCCAGAGCACACCAGAGCACGCCAGAGCACGCCAGAGCACGCCAGAGCACGCCAATGCACATCAGAGCACGCCAGTGCACGCCAGTGCACACCAGAGCACGCCATTGCACGCCAGAGCACGCCAGAGCACGCCAGAGCACGCCAGAGCACGCCATTGGACGTCAGTGCACGCCAGAGCAAGCCAGTGCATGCCAGTGTACGCCAGAGCACGCCAGAGCACGCCAATAGAGCACGCCAGTGCACGCCAGTGCATGCCGGTGCACTCCAGAGCACGCCAGAGCACGCCAGAGCACGGTAGAACACAGCAGAGTACAGCTCAACACTTGAAGTTGCTATAATATTTATTTCTCTTGTTAAAACCATTTTTTAATTACAGGATGTGTAAATCAATGTCCAATACACCATTTCAAGTATATTGAATCAATAAATTTATAGAGCAATTCATGAACAAAAAAATTAAGAAAAACGCACTTCACAGCACTTGAATTTTTTAAAATTTTTCAAGTTATTTGAGTTCTTTTGTCGGTTAGTGGAGTTCTATTGTCAAGCACTTGAGTTCTGCATAGCAGAGAACGCCAGAGCACGCCGATGCACGCCAGTGCAAGCCAGAGCAAGACAGAGCAAGACAGAGCACGCCAGTGCACGCCAGAGCACGCCAGAGCTCCAGTGCACGCCAGAGGACGCCATTGCAAGTCAGTGCACGCCAGAGCACGCCAGTGCACGCAAATGCACGCCAGTGCACGCCAGATTACGCCAGAGCACGCCATTGCACGTCAGTGCACGCCAGAGCACGCAAGTGCATGCCAGTGTACGCCAGAGCACGCCAGAGCACGCCAATAGAGCACGCCAGTGCACGCCAGTGCACACCAATGCACGCCAGTGAACGCCAGTGCACGCCAGAGCACGCAAGTGCACGCCAATGCACGCCAGAGCACGCCAGAGCACGCCAATTTTACGCCAATGCACGCAAGAGCACGCCAATGCACGCCAGTGCACGCCAATGCACGCCAGAACACGCCAGTGCACGCCAGTGCACGCCAATGCACGCCAGAGCACGCCAGTGCACGCCAATGCACGCCAGAGCACGCCAGTGCACGTAAGTGCAATCCAGAGCACGCCAGAGCACGCCAGTGCACGTAAGTGCAATCCAGAGCACGCCAGAGCACGCCAGTGCACGCCAGTGCACGCCCGTGCACGCCAATGAACGCCCGTGCACGCCAATGAACGCCAGTGCACGCAAGAGCACGCCAGTGCACGCCAGTGCACGCCAGAGCACGCCAGTGCATGCCAGTGTACGCCAGAGCACGCCAGTGCACGCCAGTGCACGCTTATGCACGCCAGTGCACGCCATTGCACGCCAGAGCAAGCCAGAGCACGCCAATGCACGCCAGAGCACGCCAGAGCACGCCAGAGCACGCCAGTGCAAACCAGTGCATGCCAGAGCACGCCAGTGATTGTTAGTGCACGCCAGAGCACGCCAGTGCATGCCGGTTCACACCAGAGCACGCCAGTGCATGCAGGTGCACTCTAGAGCACGCCAGAGCACGCCAGTGCATGCCAGTGCACGCCAGAGTACGCCAGGACACGCCAATGCATGTCAATGCACGTCAAAGCACGCAAATGCACGCTAGTGAACGCCAGAGCACGCCAGTGCACGCCAGATTACGCCAGAGCACGCCAGAGCATGCCAGTGCACGCCAGTGCACGCCAGTGCACGCCAGTGCATGCCAGAGCACGCAAGAGCACGCCAGAGCACGCCAGTGCACGTCAGTGCACGCAAGAGCACGCAAGAGCAAACCAGAGCACGCCAGAGAGCGCCAGAGCTCGCCAGAGCACGCTAGAGCACGCTAGAGCACGCCAGAGCACGCAAGAGCACGCAAGAGCACGCCAGTGCACGCCAGAGCACGCCAGTGCACGTCAGTGCACGCCAGAACACGCCAGAACACGCCAGAGCACGCCAGAGCACGCCAGAGCACGCAAATGCACGCCAGTGCACGCCAATGCACGCCAGAGCACGCCAGTGCACGTAAGTGCAATCCAGAGCACGCCAGAGCACGCCAGTGCACGCCAGTGCACGCCCGTGCACGCCAATGCACGCCAGTGCACGCAAGAGCACGCCAGTGCACGCCAGTGCACGCCAGAGCACGCCAGAGCCCGCCAATGCACGCCAATGCACGCCAGAGCACGCCAGTGCACGCCAATGCACGCAAGAGCACGGCAATGCACGCCAGTGCACGCCAGAGAACGCCAGAGCACCGCATTGCACGCCAGTGCACGCAAGAGCACGCCAGAGCACGCAAATGCACGCCAGAGCACGCCAATTTTACGCCAATGCACGCAAGAGCACGCAAATGCACGCCAGTGCACGCCAATGCACGCCAGAACACGCCAGTGCACGCCAGTGCACGCCAATGCACGCAAGAGCACGCCAGTGCACGCCAATGCACGCTAGAGCACGCAAGAGCATGCCAATGCACGCCAGAGCACGCCCGTGCACGCCAATGCACGCCAGTGCACGCCAGAGCACGCCAGAGCACGCCAGAGCATGCCAGTGCACGTCAGTGCACGCAAGAGCACGCAAGAGCACGCCAGAGCACGCAAGAGAACGCCAGAGCACGCCAGAGCACGCTAGAGCACGCTAGAGCACGCCAGAGCACGCAAGAGCACGCAAGAGCACGCCAGTGCACGCCAGTGCATGCCAGAGCACGCCAGTGCACGCCAGAGCACGCCAGAGCACGCCAGAGCACGCAAATGCACGCCAGTGCACGCCAATGCACGCCAGAGCACGCCAGTGCACGTAAGTGCAATCCAGAGCACGCCAGAGCACGCCAGAGCACGCCAGAGCACGCTAGAGCACGCCAGAGTACGCCAGTGAACGCCAGAGCACGCCAATGCACGCCAGAGCACGCCAGAGCAACCAGAGCACGCCAGAGCACGCCAGTGATTGTTAGTGCACGCCAGAGCACGCCATTGCATGCCGGTGCACGCCAGAGCATGCCAGTGCATGCCGGTGCACGCCAGAGCACGCTAGTGCATGCCAGTGCACGCCAGAGCACGCCAGAGCACGCCCGAGCACGCCAGTGCATGCCAGTGCACGCCAGTGCACGCAAGAGCACGCCACTGCACGCAAGTGCACGCCAGAGTACGCCAATACATGCCAATGCACGTCAATGCACGTCAAAGCACGTAAATGCACGCCATTGCACGCCAGAGCAAGCCAGAGCACGCCAATGCACGCCAGAGCACGCCAGAGCACGCCAGAGCACGCCAGTGCAAACCAGTGCATGCCAGAGCACGCCAGTGATTGTTAGTGCACGCCAGAGCACGCCAGTGCATGCCGGTTCACACCAGAGCACGCCAGTGCATGCAGGTGCACTCTAGAGCACGCCAGAGCACGCCAGTGCATGCCAGTGCACGCCAGAGTACGCCAGGACACGCCAATGCATGTCAATGCACGTCAAAGCACGCAAATGCACGCTAGTGAACGCCAGAGCACGCCAGTGCACGCCAGATTACGCCAGAGCACGCCAGAGCATGCCAGTGCACGCCAGTGCACGCCAGTGCACGCCAGTGCATGCCAGAGCACGCAAGAGCACGCCAGAGCACGCCAGTGCACGTCAGTGCACGCAAGAGCACGCAAGAGCAAACCAGAGCACGCCAGAGAGCGCCAGAGCTCGCCAGAGCACGCTAGAGCACGCTAGAGCACGCCAGAGCACGCAAGAGCACGCAAGAGCACGCCAGTGCACGCCAGAGCACGCCAGTGCACGTCAGTGCACGCCAGAACACGCCAGAACACGCCAGAGCACGCCAGAGCACGCCAGAGCACGCAAATGCACGCCAGTGCACGCCAATGCACGCCAGAGCACGCCAGTGCACGTAAGTGCAATCCAGAGCACGCCAGAGCACGCCAGTGCACGCCAGTGCACGCCCGTGCACGCCAATGCACGCCAGTGCACGCAAGAGCACGCCAGTGCACGCCAGTGCACGCCAGAGCACGCCAGAGCCCGCCAATGCACGCCAATGCACGCCAGAGCACGCCAGTGCACGCCAATGCACGCAAGAGCACGGCAATGCACGCCAGTGCACGCCAGAGAACGCCAGAGCACCGCATTGCACGCCAGTGCACGCAAGAGCACGCCAGAGCACGCAAATGCACGCCAGAGCACGCCAATTTTACGCCAATGCACGCAAGAGCACGCAAATGCACGCCAGTGCACGCCAATGCACGCCAGAACACGCCAGTGCACGCCAGTGCACGCCAATGCACGCAAGAGCACGCCAGTGCACGCCAATGCACGCTAGAGCACGCAAGAGCATGCCAATCCACGCCAGAGCACGCCCGTGCACGCCAATGCACGCCAGTGCACGCCAGAGCACGCCAGAGCACGCCAGAGCATGCCAGTGCACGTCAGTGCACGCAAGAGCACGCAAGAGCACGCCAGAGCACGCAAGAGAACGCCAGAGCACGCCAGAGCACGCTAGAGCACGCTAGAGCACGCCAGAGCACGCAAGAGCACGCAAGAGCACGCCAGTGCACGCCAGTGCATGCCAGAGCACGCCAGTGCACGCCAGAGCACGCCAGAGCACGCAAATGCACGCCAGTGCACGCCAATGCACGCCAGAGCACGCCAGTGCACGTAAGTGCAATCCAGAGCACGCCAGAGCACGCCAGAGCACGCCAGAGCACGCTAGAGCACGCCAGAGTACGCCAGTGAACGCCAGAGCACGCCAATGCACGCCAGAGCACGCCAGAGCAACCAGAGCACGCCAGAGCACGCCAGTGATTGTTAGTGCACGCCAGAGCACGCCATTGCATGCCGGTGCACGCCAGAGCATGTCAGTGCATGCCGGTGCACGCCAGAGCACGCTAGTGCATGCCAGTGCACGCCAGAGCACGCCAGAGCACGCCCGAGCACGCCAGTGCATGCCAGTGCACGCCAGTGCACGCAAGAGCACGCCACTGCACGCAAGTGCACGCCAGAGTACGCCAATACATGCCAATGCACGTCAATGCACGTCAAAGCACGTAAATGCACGCCAGTGCACGCCAGAGCACGCAAGAGCACGCCAGATTACGCGAGAGCACGCCAGAGCACGCCAGTGCACGCCAGAGCCGGCCAGAGGACGCCAGAGCACGCCAGAGCACGGTAGAACACAGCAGAGACCAGCTCAACACTTGAAGTTGCTATAATATTTATTTCTCTTGTTAAAACCATTTTTTAATTACAGGATGTGTAAATCAATGTCCAATACACCATTTAATGTCTATTGAATCAATAAATTTATAGAGCATGAACAAAAAAATTTAGAAAAACGCACTTCACAGCATTTGAATTTTTTAAAATTTTTCAAGTTATTTGAGTTCTTTTGTCGGGTAGTGGAGTTCTAGTGTCAAGCACTTGAGTTCTGCATAGCAGAGCACGCCAGAGCACGCCAGAGAACGCCAGAGCACGCAAGAGCACGCCAGAGCACGCCAGTGCACGTCAGTGCACGCAAGAGCACGCAAGAGCAAACCAGAGCACGCCAGAGAGCGCCAGAGCTCGCCAGAGCACGCTAGAGCACGCTAGAGCACGCCAGAGCACGCAAGAGCACGCAAGAGCACGCCAGTGCACGCCAGAGCACGCCAGTGCACGTCAGTGCACGCCAGAACACGCCAGAACACGCCAGAGCACGCCAGAGCACGCCAGAGCACGCAAATGCACGCCAGTGCACGCCAATGCACGCCAGAGCACGCCAGTGCACGTAAGTGCAATCCAGAGCACGCCAGAGCACGCCAGTGCACGCCAGTGCACGCCCGTGCACGCCAATGCACGCCAGTGCACGCAAGAGCACGCCAGTGCACGCCAGTGCACGCCAGAGCACGCCAGAGCCCGCCAATGCACGCCAATGCACGCCAGAGCACGCCAGTGCACGCCAATGCACGCAAGAGCACGGCAATGCACGCCAGTGCACGCCAGAGAACGCCAGAGCACCGCATTGCACGCCAGTGCACGCAAGAGCACGCCAGAGCACGCAAATGCACGCCAGAGCACGCCAATTTTACGCCAATGCACGCAAGAGCACGCAAATGCACGCCAGTGCACGCCAATGCACGCCAGAACACGCCAGTGCACGCCAGTGCACGCCAATGCACGCAAGAGCACGCCAGTGCACGCCAATGCACGCTAGAGCACGCAAGAGCATGCCAATGCACGCCAATGCACGCTAGAGCACGCAAGAGCATGCCAATGCACGCCAGAGCACGCCAGAGCACGCCAGAGCATGCCAGTGCACGTCAGTGCACGCAAGAGCACGCAAGAGCACGCCAGAGCACGCAAGAGAACGCCAGAGCACGCCAGAGCACGCTAGAGCACGCTAGAGCACGCCAGAGCACGCAAGAGCACGCAAGAGCACGCCAGTGCACGCCAGTGCATGCCAGAGCACGCCAGTGCACGCCAGAGCACGCCAGAGCACGCAAATGCACGCCAGTGCACGCCAATGCACGCCAGAGCACGCCAGTGCACGTAAGTGCAATCCAGAGCACGCCAGAGCACGCCAGAGCACGCCAGAGCACGCTAGAGCACGCCAGAGTACGCCAGTGAACGCCAGAGCACGCCAATGCACGCCAGAGCACGCCAGAGCAACCAGAGCACGCCAGAGCACGCCAGTGATTGTTAGTGCACGCCAGAGCACGCCATTGCATGCCGGTGCACGCCAGAGCATGCCAGTGCATGCCGGTGCACGCCAGAGCACGCTAGTGCATGCCAGTGCACGCCAGAGCACGCCAGAGCACGCCCGAGCACGCCAGTGCATGCCAGTGCACGCCAGTGCACGCAAGAGCACGCCACTGCACGCAAGTGCACGCCAGAGTACGCCAATACATGCCAATGCACGTCAATGCACGTCAAAGCACGTAAATGCACGCCAGTGCACGCCAGAGCACGCAAGAGCACGCCAGATTACGCGAGAGCACGCCAGAGCACGCCAGTGCACGCCAGAGCCGGCCAGAGGACGCCAGAGCACGCCAGAGCACGGTAGAACACAGCAGAGACCAGCTCAACACTTGAAGTTGCTATAATATTTATTTCTCTTGTTAAAACCATTTTTTAATTACAGGATGTGTAAATCAATGTCCAATACACCATTTAATGTCTATTGAATCAATAAATTTATAGAGCATGAACAAAAAAATTTAGAAAAACGCACTTCACAGCATTTGAATTTTTTAAAATTTTTCAAGTTATTTGAGTTCTTTTGTCGGGTAGTGGAGTTCTAGTGTCAAGCACTTGAGTTCTGCATAGCAGAGCACGCCAGAGCACGCCAGAGAACGCCAGAGCACGCCAGAGCACGCCAAAGCACGCCAAAGCACGCCAGAGCACGCCAGTGCACGCCAGAGCACGCCCTTTCACACCAGTGCACGCCAGAGCACGCCAGAGCACGCCAGATTACGCAAGTTCACGCCAATGCACGCCAGAGCACGCCAATGCACGCCAGTAGACGCCAGAGCACGCCAGAGCACGCCAGTGCACGCCAGTGAAAGCCAGAGAAAGACAGAGCAAGACAGAGCACGCCAGTGCACACCAGAGAACGCCAGAGCACGTCAGTGCACGCCAGAGCACGCCAGTGCATACCGGTGCACTCCAGAGCACGCCAGAGCACGCCAGTGCAAGCCAGTGCAAGCCAGTGCACGCCAGAGCAAAACAGTGCACTCCAGAGCACTCCAAAGCACGCCAGTGCATGCCAGTGCACGCCAGTGCACGCCAGTGCACGCCAGAGTACGCCAGTACACGCCAATGCATGTCAATGCACGTCAAAGCACGCAAATGCACGCCAGAGCACGCCAGAGCACGCCAGATTACGCCAGAGCACGCCAGAGCACACCAGAGCACACCAGAGCACACCAGAGCACGCCAGAGCACGCCAGAGCACGCAATTGCACATCAGTGCACGCCAGAGCACGCCAGTGCATGCCAGTGTACGCCAGAGCACGCCAGAGCACGCCAATAGAGCACGCCAGTGCACGCCAGTGCACGCCAGAGCACGCAAGTGCACGCCAATGCACGCCAGTGCACGCCAGAGCACGCCAGAGCACGCCAGAGCATGCCAGTGCACGTCAGTGCACGCAAGAGCACGCAAGAGCACGCCAGAGCACGCAAGAGAACGCCAGAGCACGCCAGAGCACGCTAGAGCACGCTAGAGCACGCCAGAGCACGCAAGAGCACGCAAGAGCACGCCAGTGCACGCCAGTGCATGCCAGAGCACGCCAGTGCACGCCAGAGCACGCCAGAGCACGCCAGAGCACGCAAATGCACGCCAGTGCACGCCAATGCACGCCAGAGCACGCCAGTGCACGTAAGTGCAATCCAGAGCACGCCAGAGCACGCCAGAGCACGCCAGAGCACGCTAGAGCACGCCAGAGTACGCCAGTGAACGCCAGAGCACGCCAATGCACGCCAGAGCACGCCAGAGCAACCAGAGCACGCCAGAGCACGCCAGTGATTTTTAGTGCACGCCAGAGCACGCCATTGCATGCCGGTGCACGCCAGAGCATGCCAGTGCATGCCGGTGCACGCCAGAGCACGCTAGTGCATGCCAGTGCACGCCAGAGCACGCCAGAGCACGCCCGAGCACGCCAGTGCATGCCAGTGCACGCCAGTGCACGCAAGAGCACGCCACTGCACGCAAGTGCACGCCAGAGTACGCCAATACATGCCAATGCACGTCAATGCACGTCAAAGCACGTAAATGCACGCCAGTGCACGCCAGAGCACGCAAGAGCACGCAAGAGCACGCCAGATTACGCGAGAGCACGCCAGAGCACGCCAGTGCACGCCAGAGCCGGCCAGAGGACGCCAGAGCACGCCAGAGCACGGAAGAACACAGCAGAGACCAGCTCAACACTTGAAGTTGCTATAATATTTATTTCTCTTGTTAAAACCATTTTTTAATTACAGGATGTGTAAATCAATGTCCAATACACCATTTAATGTCTATTGAATCAATAAATTTATAGAGCATGAACAAAAAAATTTAGAAAAACGCACTTCACAGCATTTGAATTTTTTAAAATTTTTCAAGTTATTTGAGTTCTTTTGTCGGGTAGTGGAGTTCTATTGTCAAGCACTTGAGTTCTGCATAGCAGAGCACGCCAGAGCACGCCAGAGAACGCCAGAGCACGCCAGAGCACGCCAAAGCACGCCAAAGCACGCCAGAGCACGCCAGTGCACGCCAGAGCACGCCCTTTCACACCAGTGCACGCCAGAGCACGCCAGAGCACGCCAGATTAAGCAAGTTCACGCCAATGCACGCCAGAGCACGCCAATGCACGCCAGTAGACGCCAGAGCACGCCAGAGCACGCCAGTGCACGCCAGTGAAAGCCAGAGAAAGACAGAGCAAGAAAGAGCACGCCAGTGCACACCAGAGAACGCCAGAGCACGTCAGTGCACGCCAGAGCACGCCAGTGCATACCGGTGCACTCCAGAGCACGCCAGAGCACGCCAGTGCAAGCCAGTGCACGCCAGAGCAAAACAGTGCACTCCAGAGCACTCCAAAGCACGCCAGTGCATGCCAGTGCACGCCAGTGCACGCCAGTGCACGCCAGTGCACGCCAGAGTACGCCAGTACACGCCAATGCATGTCAATGCACGTCAAAGCACGCAAATGCACGCCAGAGCACGCCAGAGCACGCCAGAGCACGCCAGAGCACGCCAGAGCACACCAGAGCACACCAGAGCACGCCAGAGCACGCCAGAGCACGCCAGAGCACGCCAGAGCACGCCAGTGCACGTCAGTGCACGCAAGAGCACGCAAGAGCACGCCAGAGCACGCAAGAGAACGCCAGAGCACGCCAGAGCACGCTAGAGCACGCTAGAGCACGCCAGAGCACGCAAGAGCACGCAAGAGCACGCAAGAGCACGCCAGTGCACGCCAGTGCATGCCAGAGCACGCCAGTGCACGCCAGTGCACGTCAGTGCACGCCAGAGCACGCCAGAGCACGCCAGAGCACGCCAGAGCACGCCAGAGCACGAAAATGCACGCCAGTGCACGCCAATGCACGCCAGAGCACGCCAGTGCACGTAAGTGCAATCCAGAGCACGCCAGAGCACGCCAGAGCACGCCAGAGCACGCTAGAGCACGCCAGAGTACGCCAGTGAACGCCAGAGCACGCCAATGCACGCCAGAGCACGCCAGAGCAACCAGAGCACGCCAGAGCACGCCAGTGATTGTTAGTGCACGCCAGAGCACGCCAGTGCATGCCGGTGCACGCCAGAGCATGCCAGTGCATGCCGGTGCACGCCAGAGCACGCTTGTGCATGCCAGTGCACGCCAGAGCACGCCAGAGCACGCCCGAGCACGCCAGTGCATGCCAGTGCACGCCAGTGCACGCAAGAGCACGCCACTGCACGCAAGTGCACGCCAGAGTACGCCAATACATGCCAATGCACGTCAATGCACGTCAAAGCACGCAAATGCACGCCAGTGCACGCCAGAGCACGCAAGAGCACGCCAGATTACGCGAGAGCACGCCAGAGCACGCCAGTGCACGCCAGAGCCGGCCAGAGGACGCCAGATCACGCCAGAGCACGGTAGAACACAGCAGAGACCAGCTCAACACTTGAAGTTGCTATAATATTTATTTCTCTTGTTAAAACCATTTTTTAATTACAGGATGTGTAAATCAATGTCCAATACACCATTTAATGTCCATTGAATCAATAAATTTATAGAGCAATTCATGAACAAAAAAATTTAGAAAAACGCACTTCACAGCATTTGAATTTTTTAAAATTTTTCAAGTTATTTGAGTTCTTTTGTCGGGTAGTGGAGTTCTATTGTCAAGCACTTGAGTTCTGCATAGCAGAGCATGCCAGAGCACGCCAGAGCACGCCAGAGCACGCAAGAGCACGCCAAAGCACGCCAGAGCACGCCAGTGCACGCCAGAGCACGCCCTTGCACACCAGTGCACGCCAGAGCACGCCAGAGCACGCCAGATTACGCAAGTTCACGCCAATGCACGCCAGAGCACGCCAATGCACGCCAGTAGACGCCAGAGCACGCCAGAGCACGCCAGTGCACGCCAGTGAAAGCCAGAGAAAGACAGAGCAAGACAGAGCACGCCAGTGCACACCAGAGAACGCCAGAGCACGCCAGTGTATTCCAGTGCACGCCAGAGCATGCCAGAGCACGCTAGTGCATGCAAGTGCACGCCAGAGCACGCCAGTGCACGCAAATGCGCGCCAGAGCACGCCAGTGCACGCCAGAGCACGCCAATGCACGCCAGAGCACACCAGAGCACGCCAGAGCACGCAATTGCACGTCAGTGCACGCCAGAGCATGCCAGTGCATGCCAGTGTACGCCAGAGCACGCAAGAGCACGCCAATAGAGCAAGCCAGTGCACGCCAGTGCACACCAATGCACGCCAGTGCACGCCAGTGCACGCCAGAGCACGCAAGTGCACGCCAATGCACGCCAGAGCACGCCAGAGCACGCCAGTGCAAACCAGTGCATGCCAGTGCACGTCAGTGCACGCCAGAGCACGCCAGTGCATACCGTTGCACTCCAGAGCACGCCAGAGCACGCCAGTGCAAGCCAGTGCACGCCAGAGCAAAACAGTGCACTCCAGAGCACTCCAGAGCACGCCAGTGCATGCCAGTGCACGCCAGTGCACGCCAGTGCACGCCAGAGTACGCCAGTACACGCCAGAGCACACCAGAGCACGCCAGAGCACACCAGAGCACGCAATTGCACGTCATTGCACGCCAGAGCACGCCAGTGCATGCCAGTGTACGCCAGAGCACGCCAGAGCACGCCAATAGAGCACGCCAGTGCACGCCAGTGCACGCCAGTGCACGCCAGTGCACGCCAGAGCACGCAAGTGCACGCCAATGCACGCCAGATTACGCCAGAGCACGCCAGTGATTGTTAGTGCACGCCAGAGCACGCCAGTGCATGCCGGTGCACGCCAGAGCACGCCAATGCACGCCAGAGCACGCCAGTGCACTCCAATGCACGCCAATGTACGCCAGAGCACGCCAATGCACGCCAGTGCACGCCAATGCAAGCCAGAGCACGCAAGTGCACGCCAATGCACGCAAGAGCACGCCAATGCACGCCAATGTACGCCAGAGCACGCCAATGCACGCCAGTGCACGCCAATGCACGCCAGAGCACGCAAGTGCACGCCAATGCACGCAAGAGCACGCCAATGCACGCCAGAGCACGCCAGTGCACGCCAGAGCACGCCAGAGCACGCCAGTGCACGTCAGTGCACGCTAGAGAACGCCAGAGCACGCCAGAGCACGCCAGTGCACGCCAATGTACGCCAGAGCACGCCAATGCACGCCAGTGCACGCCAATGCAAGCCAGAGCACGCAAGTGCACGCCAATGCACTTAAGAGCACGCCAATGCACGCCAGTGCCCACCAATGCACGCCAATGCACGCAAGAGCACGCCAGTGCACTCCAATGCACGCCAATGTACGCCAGAGCACGCCAATGCACGCCAGTGCACGCCAATGCAAGCCAGAGCACGCAAGTGCACGCCAATGCACTTAAGAGCACGCCAATGCACGCCAGTGCCCACCAATGCACGCCAATGCACGCAAGAGCACGCCAATGCACGCCAGAGCACGCCAGTGCACGCCAGAGCACGCCAGAGCACGCCAGTGCACGTCAGTGCACGCTTGAGAACGCCAGAGCACGCCAGAGCACGCCAGTGCACGCCAGTGCACGTCAGTGCACGCTAGAGAACGCCAGAGCACGCCAGAGCACGCCAGAGCACGCCAGTGCACGTCAGTGCACGCCAGTGCACGCCAGAGCACGTCAGAGCACGCCAGAGCACGCCAATGCACGCAAGTCAATGCCAGTGCACGCCAGAGCACGCCAGTGCATGCCAGTGCACGCCAGAGCACGCCAGTGCACGGTAGAGCACAGCAGAGAACAGCTCAGCACTTGAAGTTGCTATTATATTTATTTCTCTTGTTAAAACCATTTTTTAATTACAGGATGTGTAAATCAATGTCCAATACACCATTTCAAGTCTATTGAATCAATAAATTTATAGAACAATTCATGAACAAAAAGTATAAGAAAAATGCACATCACAGCACTTGAGTTTTTTAAAATTTGTCAAGTTATTTGAGTTCTTTTGTCGGGTAGTGGAGTTCTATTGTCAAGCACTTGAGTTCTGCATAGCAGAGCACGCCAGAGCACGCCAATGCACGCCAGAGCACGCCAGAGCACGCCAGTGAACGCCAGTGCACGCCAGAGCACGCCCGTGCACGCCAATGCACGCCAGAGCACGCCAATGCACGCCAAAGCACGCCAGAGCACGCCAGTGCACGGCAGAGCACGCCAGAGCACGCCAGAGCACGCCAGTGCACGTCAGTGCACGCTAGAGAACGCCAGAGCACGCCAGAGCACGCCAGTGCACGCCAGAGCAAGCCAGTGCACGCCAGAGCAAGCCAGTGCACGCCAGTGCACGCCAGAGAACGCCAATGCACGCCAGAGCACGCCAGAGAACGCCAATGCACGCCAGAGCACGCCAGTGCACGCCAATGCACGCCAGAGTACACTAGAGCACGCTAGAGCACGCCAGAGAACGCCAGTGCACGCCAGAGCACGCCAGTAAGCGCCAATACACGCCAGAGCACGCCTGAGCACGCCAGAGTACACTAGAGCACGCTAGAGCACGCCAGTGCACGCCAGAGAACGCTAGTGCACGCCAATGCACGCCAATGCACGCCAATGCACGCCAGTGCACGCCAATGCACGCAAGAGCACGCCAGTGCACGCCAATGCACGCCAATGCACGCCAAAGCACTCAAATGCACGCCAGTGCACGCCAGAGCACGCCAGAGCACGCCAGTGCACGCCAGAGCAAGCCAGTGCACGCCAGTGCACGCCAGAGAACGCCAATGCACGCCAGAGCACGCCAGAGAACGGCAATGCACGCCAGAGCACGCCAGTGCACGGCAGTGCACGCCAGAGCACGCCAGTGCATGCCAATGCACGCAAGAGCACGCCAGTGCACGGCAGTGCACTTCAGAGCACTTCAGAGCACGCCAGAGCACGCCAAAGCACGCCAAAGCACGCCAGAGCACGCCAGTGCATGCCAGTGCACGCCAGAGCACGCTAGAGCACGCCAGAGCACGGTAGAGCACAGCAGAGAACAGCTCAGCACTTGAAGTTGCTATAATATTTATTTCCCTTGTTAAAACCATTTTTTAATTACAGGATTGTGTAAATCAATGTCCAATACACCATTTCAAGTCTATTGAATCAATAAATTTATAGAGCAATTCATGAACAAAAAGATTTAGAAAAACGCACATCACAGCACTTGAATTTTTTAAAATTTTTCAAGTTATTTGAGTTCTTTTGTCGGGTAGTGGAGTTCTATTGTCAAGCACTTGAGTTCTGCATCGCAAAGCACACCAGTGCACGCCAGAGCACGACAGAGCACGCCAGAGCACGGCAGTGCATGCCAGAGCACGCCAGAGCACGCCAGTGCATGCCAGTGCTAACCAGAGCACGCCAGTGCACGCCAGAGAACGCCAATGCACGCCAGAGCACGCCAGAGCAAGCCAGTGCACGCCAGTGCACGCCAGAGAACGCCAATGCACGCCAGAGCACGCCAGAGAACGCCAATGCACGCCAGAGCACGCCAGTGCACGGCAGTGCACGCCAGAGCACGCCAGTGCATGCCAATGCACGCAAGAGCACGCCAGTGCACGTCAGTGCACGCTTGAGAACGCCAGAGCACGCCAGAGCACGCCAGAGCACGCCAGTGCACGCCAGAGCACGCCAGTGCACGCCAGAGCACGCCAGTGCACGCCAGAGCACGCCAGTGCACGCCAGAGCACGCCAGTGCACGCCAGAGCACGCCAGTGCACGCCAGAGCACGCCAGTGCACGCCAGAGCACGCCAGTGCACGCCAGAGCACGCCAGTGCACGCCAGAGCACGCCAGTGCACGCCAGAGCACGCCAGTGCACGCCAGAGCACGCCAGGGCACGCCAGAGCACGCCAGTGCACGCCAGAGCACGCCAGTGCACGTCAGTGCACGCTAGAGAACGCCAGAGCACGCCAGAGCACGCCAGAGCACGCCAGTGCACGCCAGAGCACGTCAGAGCACGCCAGAGCACGCCAATGCACGCAAGTCAATGCCAGTGCATGCCAGTGCACGCTAGAGCACGCCAGAGCACGGTAGAGCACAGCAGAGAACAGCTCAGCACTTAAAGTTGCTATAATATTTATTTCTCTTGTTAAAACCATTTTTTAATTACAGGATGTGTAAATCAATGTCCAATACACCATTTCAAGTCTATTGAATCAATAAATTTATAGAGCAATTCATGAACAAAAAGTATAAGAAAAATGCACATCACAGCACTTGAGTTTTTTAAAATTTGTCAAGTTATTTGAGTTCTTTTGTCGGGTAGTGGAGTTCTATTGTCAAGCACTTGAGTTCTGCATAGCAGAGCACGCCAGAGCACGCCAATGCACGCCAGAGCACGCCAGAGCACGCCAGTGAACGCCAGTGCACGCCAGAGCACGCCCGTGCACGCCAATGCACGCCAGAGCACGCCAATGCACGCCAAAGCACGCCAGAGCACGCCAGTGCACGTCAGTGCACGCTAGAGAACGCCAGAGCACGCCAGAGCACGCCAGAGCACGCCAGAGCACGCTAGAGCACGCCAGAGAACGCCAGTGCACGCCAGAGCACGCCAGTGCGCGCCAATACACGCCAGAGCACACCAGAGCACGCCAGAGTACACTAGAGCACGCTAGAGCACGCCAGTGCACGCCAGTGCACGCCAGTGCACGCCAGAGAACGCTAGTGCACGCCAATGCACGCCAATGCACGCCAATGCACGCCAGTGCACGCCAATGCACGCCAGAGCACGCCAGTGCACGCCAATGCACGCCAATGCACGCCAAAGCACTCAAATGCACGCCAGTGCACGCCAGAGCACGCCAGAGCACGCCAGAGCACGCCAGAGCACGCCAGAGCAAGCCAGTGCACGCCTGTGCACGCCAGAGAACGCCAATGCACGCCAGAGCACGCCAGAGAACGCCAATGCACGCCAGAGCACGCCAGTGCACGGCAGTGCACGCCAGAGCACGCCAGTGCATGCCAATGCACGCAAGAGCACGCCACTTAACGGCAGTGCACTTCAGAGCACGCCAGAGCACGCCAGAGCACGCCAAAGCACGCCAAAGCACGCCAGAGCACGCCAGTGCATGCCAGTGCACGCCAGAGCACGCTAGAGCACGCCAGAGCACGGTAGAGCACAGCAGAGAACAGCTCAGCACTTGAAGTTGCTATAATATTTATTTCCCTTGTTAAAACCATTTTTTAATTACAGGATTGTGTAAATCAATGTCCAATACACCATTTCAAGTCTATTGAATCAATAAATTTATAGAGCAATTCATGAACAAAAAGATTTAGAAAAACGCACATCACAGCACTTGAATTTTTTAAAATTTTTCAAGTTATTTGAGTTCTTTTGTCGGGTAGTGGAGTTCTATTGTCAAGCACTTGAGTTCTGCATCGCAAAGCACACCAGTGCACGCCAGAGCACGACAGAGCACGCCAGAGCACGGCAGTGCATGCCAGAGCACGCCAGAGCACGCCAGTGCATGCCAGTGCTAACCAGAGCACGCCAGTGCACGCCAGAGAACGCCAATGCACGCCAGAGCACGCCAGAGCAAGTCAGTGCACGCCAGTGCACGCCAGAGAACGCCAATGCACGCCAGAGCACGCCAGAGAACGCCAATGCGCGCCAGAGCACGCCAGTGCACGGCAGTGCACGCCAGAGCACTCCAGTGCATGCCAATGCACGCAAGAGCACGCCAGTGCACGTCAGTGCACGCTTGAGAACGCCAGAGCACGCCAGAGCACGCCAGTGCACGCCAGTGCACGCCAGAGCACGCCAGTGCACGCCAGAGCACGCCAGTGCACGCCAGAGCACGCCAGTGCACGCCAGAGCACGCCAGTGCACGCCAGAGCACGCCAGTGCACGCCAGAGCACGCCAGTGCACGCCAGAGCACGCCAGTGCACGCCAGAGCACGCCAGTGCACGCCAGAGCACGCCAGTGCACGCCAGAGCACGCCAGTGCACGCCAGAGCACGCCAGTGCACGCCAGAGCACGCCAGTGCACGCCAGAGCACGCCAGGGCACGCCAGAGCACGCCAGTGCACGCCAGAGCACGCCAGTGCACGTCAGTGCACGCTAGAGAACGCCAGAGCACGCCAGAGCACGCCAGAGCACGCCAGTGCACGCCAGAGCACGTCAGAGCACAACAGAGCACGCCAATGCACGCAAGTCAATGCCAGTGCATGCCAGTGCACGCTAGAGCACGCCAGAGCACGGTAGAGCACAGCAGAGAACAGCTCAGCACTTAAAGTTGCTATAATATTTATTTCTCTTGTTAAAACCATTTTTTAATTACAGGATGTGTAAATCAATGTCCAATACACCATTTCAAGTCTATTGAATCAATAAATTTATAGAGCAATTCATGAACAAAAAGTATAAGAAAAATGCACATCACAGCACTTGAGTTTTTTAAAATTTGTCAAGTTATTTGAGTTCTTTTGTCGGGTAGTGGAGTTCTATTGTCAAGCACTTGAGTTCTGCATAGCAGAGCACGCCAGAGCACGCCAATGCACGCCAGAGCACGCCAGAGCACGCCAGTGAACGCCAGTGCACGCCAGAGCACGCCCGTGCACGCCAATGCACGCCAGAGCACGCCAATGCACGCCAAAGCACGCCAGAGCACGCCAGTGCACGGCAGAGCACGCAAGAGCACGCCAGAGCACGCCAGTGCACGTCAGTGCACGCTAGAGAACGCCAGAGCACGCCAGAGCACGCCAGAGCACGCCAGAGCACGCTAGAGCACGCCAGAGAACGCCAGTGCACGCCAGAGCACGCCAGTGCGCGCCAATACACGCCAGAGCACACCAGAGCACGCCAGAGTACACTAGAGCACGCTAGAGCACGCCAGTGCACGCCAGTGCACGCCAGAGAACGCTAGTGCACGCCAATGCACGCCAATGCA
Organism: Daphnia pulicaria; assembly: GCF_021234035.1. Lineage (NCBI taxonomy): Eukaryota > Metazoa > Arthropoda > Branchiopoda > Diplostraca > Daphniidae > Daphnia > Daphnia pulicaria. The sequence goes on along the minus strand of NC_060913.1, from coordinate 43,462,192 downwards.
CGCCAATGCACGCCAGTGCACGCCAATGCACGCCAGAGCACGCCAGTGCACGCCAATGCACGCCAATGCACGCCAAAGCACTCAAATGCACGCCAGTGCACGCCAGAGCACGCCAGAGCACGCCAGAGCACGCCAGAGCACGCCAGAGCAAGCCAGTGCACGCCTGTGCACGCCAGAGAACGCCAATGCACGCCAGAGCACGCCAGAGAACGCCAATGCACGCCAGAGCACGCCAGTGCACGGCAGTGCACGCCAGAGCACGCCAGTGCATGCCAATGCACGCAAGAGCACGCCACTGCACGGCAGGGCACTTCAGAGCACGCCAGAGCACGCCAGAGCACGCCAAAGCACGCCAAAGCACGCCAGAGCACGCCAGTGCATGCCAGAGCACGCCAGAGCACGCTAGAGCACGCCAGAGCACGGTAGAGCACAGCAGAGAACAGCTCAGCACTTGAAGTTGCTATAATATTTATTTCCCTTGTTAAAACCATTTTTTAATTACAGGATTGTGTAAATCAATGTCCAATACACCATTTCAAGTCTATTGAATCAATAAATTTATAGAGCAATTCATGAACAAAAAGATTTAGAAAAACGCACATCACAGCACTTGAATTTTTTAAAATTTTTCAAGTTATTTGAGTTCTTTTGTCGGGTAGTGGAGTTCTATTGTCAAGCACTTGATTTCTGCATAGCAAAGAACACCAGTGCACGCCAGAGCACGAAAGAGCACGCCAGAGCACGGCAGTGCACGCCAGAGCACGCCAGAGCACGCCAGTGCATGCCAGTGCTAACCAGAGCACGCCAGAGCACGCCAGAGCACGCTAGAGCACAACAGTGCACGCCAGAGCACGCCAGAGCACGTTAGAGCACGCCAGAACACGCAAGTGCACGCCAATGCACACCAGAGCACGCAAATGCAAACTAGTGCACGCCAGAGCACGCCAGATTACGCAGTTGCACGTCAGTGCACGCCAGAGCACGCAAGAGCACGTTAGAGAACGCTAGAGCACGCCAATGCACGCCAGAGCACGCCAGACCACGCCAATGCACGCCAATGCACGCCAGAGCAAGCCAGTGCACGCCAATGCACGCCAGGGCACGCCAATGCACGCCAGTGCACGCCAGAGCACGCCAGTGCACGCCAATGCGCGCCAGAGCACGCCAATACACGCAAATGCACGTCAAAGCACGCCAGAGCACGCCAATGCACGCCAGAGCAAGCCAGAACACGCCAGTACATGCCAGTGTACGCCAGAGCACGCCAGTGCATGCCAGTGCACGCAAGAGAACGCCTATAGAGCACGCCAGTGCACGCCAGAGCACGCCAGAGCAAGCCAGAGCAAGCCAGAGCACGTCAGTGCACGTCAGTGCACGTCAGTGCATGCCAGTGTACGCCAAAGCACGCCAGTGCATGCCAGTGCACGCCATAGCACGCCAGTGCACGCCAGAGCACGCCAGAGCAAGCCAGTGCACGCAAGTGCACGCCAGAGCACGCCAGAGCACGCAAATGCACGCCAGAGCACGCAAATGCACGCCAGAGCACGCCAATTTATGCCAATGCACGCAAGAGCACGCCAATGCACGCCAGTGCACGCCAGAGCACGCCAGAGCACGCCAGTGCACGTCAGAGCACGCCAGAGCACGCCAGAGCACGCAAATGCACGCCAATGCACGCCAGAGCACGCCAATGCACGCCAGTGCATGCCAGAGCACGCCAGAGCACGCCAGTGCACGCCAGTGCACGCCAATGCACGCCAGAGCACGCCAGTGCACTCCAATGCACGCCAATGTACGCCAGAGCACGCCAATGCACGCAAGTGCACGCCAATGCACGCCAGAGCACGCAAGTGCACGCCAATGCACGCAAGAGCACGCCAATGCACGCCAGTGCATTCCAGAGCACGCAAATGCACGCCAGAGCACGCCAGTGCACGCCAATGCACGCCAGAGCACGCCAATGCACGCCAATGCACGCAAGAGCACGCCAATGCACGCCAGTGCTCGCCAGAGCACGCAAATGCACGCCAGAGCACGCCAGTGCACGCCAATGCACGCCAGAGCACGCCAATGCACGCCATCGCACGCCAGTGCACGCCAGTGCACGTAAGTGTAATCCAGAGCACGCCAGAGCACGCCAGAGCACGCCAGAGCACGCCAGTGTACGCCAATGCACGCCAGAGCACGCCAGTGCACGCCAATGCACGACAGAGCACGCCAATGCACGCTAGAGCAAGCTAGAGCACGCCAGTACATGCCAGTGTACGCCAGAGCACGCCAGTGCATGCCAGTGCACGCAAGAGCACGCCAATAGAGCACGCCAGTGCACGCCAGAGCACGCCAGAGCAAGCCAGAGCAAGCCAGAGCACGTCAGTGCACGCCACTGCATGCCAGTGTACGCCAGAGCACGCCAGTGTATGCCAGTGCACGCCATAGTACGCCAGTGCACGCCAGAGCACGCCAGAGCAAGCCAGAGCAAGCCAGAGCAAGCCAGAGCACGTCAGTGCACGCCAGTGCATGTCAGTGTACGCCAGAGCACGCCAGTGCATGCCAGTGCACGCCAGAGCACGCCAGAGCACGCCAGAGCACGGTAGAACACAGCAGAGTACAGCTCAACACTTGAAGTTGCTATAATATTTATTTCTCTTGTTAAAACCATTTTTTAATTACAGGATGTGTAAATCAATGTCCAATACACCATTTCAAGTATATTGAATCAATAAATTTATAGAGCAATTCATGAACAAAAAAATTTAGAAAAACGCACTTCACAGCACTTGAATTTTTTAAAATTTTTCAAGTTATTTGTGTTCTTTTGTCGGGTAGTGGAGTTCTATTGTCAAGCACTTGATTTCTGCATTGCAAAGCACACCAGTGCACGCCAGAGCACGACAGAGCACGCCAGAGCACGGCAGTGCACGCCAGAGCACGCCAGAGCACGCCAGTGCATGCCAGTGCTAACCAGAGCACGCCAGAGCACGCCAGAGCACGCTAGAGCACGTCAGTGCACGCCAGAGCACGCCAGAGCACGTTAGAGCACGCCAGAACACGCAAGTGCACGCCAATGCACACCAGAGCACGCAAATGCAAACCAGTGCACGCCAGAGTACGCCAGATTACGCAGTTGCACGTCAGTGCACGCCAGAGCACGCAAGAGCACGTTAGAGCACGCTAGAGCACGCCAATGCACGCCAGAGCACGCCAGACCACGCCAATGCACGCCAATGCACGCCAGAGCACGCCAGTGCACGCCAATGCACGCCAGGGCACGCCAATGCACGCCAGTGCACGCCAGAGCACGCCAGTGCACGCCAATGCGCGCCAGAGCACGCCAATACACGCAAATGCTTGCCAAAGCACGCCAGAGCACGCCAATGCACGCCAGAGCAAGCCAGAACACGCCAGTACATGCCAGTGTACGCCAGAGCACGCCAGTGCATGCCAGTGCACGCAAGAGCACGCCAATAGAGCACGCCAGTGCACGCCAGAGCACGCCAGAGCAAGCCAGAGCAAGCCAGAGCACGTCAGTGCACGTCAGTGCATGCCAGTGTACGCCAGAGCACGCCAGTGCATGCCAGTGCACGCCATAGCACGCCAGTGCACGCCAGAGCACGCCAGAGCAAGCCAGTGCACGCAAGTGCACGCCAGAGCACGCCAGAGCACGCAAATGCACGCCAGAGCACGCCAATTTACGCCAATGCACGCAAGAGCACGCCAATGCACGCCAGTGCACGCCAATGCACGCCAGTGCACGCCAGAGCACGCCAGAGCACGCCAGTGCACGTCAGAGCACGTCAGAGCACGCCAGAGCACGCAAATGCACGCCAATGCACGCCAGAGCACGCCAATGCACGCCAGTGCATGCCAGAGCACGCCAGAGCACGCCAGTGCACGCCAATGCACGCAAGAGCACGCCAATGCACGCCAGTGCACGCCAGAGCACGAAAATGCTCGCCAGAGCACGCCAATGCACGCCAATGCACGCCAGAGCACGCCAGTGCACGCCAGTGCACGCCAGAGCACGCAAATGCACACCAGAGCACGCCAGTGCACGCCAATGCACGCCAGAGCACGCCAATGCACGCCATCGCACGCCAGTGCACGCCAGTGAACGTAAGTGTAATCCAGAGCACGCCAGAGCACGCCAGAGCACGCCAGAGCACGCCAGAGCACGCCAGTGTACGCCAATGCACGCCAGAGCACGCCAGTGCACGCCAATGCACGCAAGAGCACGCCAATGCACGCCAGTGCACGCCAGAGCACGCAAATGCACGCCAGAGCACGCCAGTGCACGCCAATGCACGCCAGAGCACGCCAATGCACGCCATCAAACGCCAGTGCACGCCAGTTCACGTAAGTGTAATCCAGAGCACGCCAGAGCACGCCAGAGCACGCCAGAGCACGCCTGTGTACGCCAATGCACGCCAGAGCACGCCAGTGCACGCCAATGCACGCCAGAGCACGCCAATGCACGCTTGAGCAAGCCAGAGCACGCCAGTACATGCCAGTGTACGCCAGAGCACGCCAGTGCATGCCAGTGCACGCCAGAGCACGCCAGAGCACACCAGAGCACGGTAGAACACAGCAGAGTACAGCTCAACACTTGAAGTTGCTATAATATTTATTTCTCTTGTTAAAACCATTTTTTAATTACAGGATGTGTAAATCAATGTCCAATACACCATTTCAAGTATATTGAATCAATAAATTTATAGAGCAATTCATGAACAAAAAAATTTAGAAAAACGCACTTCACAGCACTTGAATTTTTTAAAATTTTTCAAGTTATTTGAGTTCTTTTGTCGGGTAGTGGAGTTCTATTGTCAAGCACTTGAGTTCTGCATTGCAAAGCACACCAGTGCACGCCAGAGCACGACAGAGCACGCCAGAGCACGGCAGTGCACGCCAGAGCACGACAGAGCACGCCAGAGCACGGCAGTGCACGCCAGAGCACGCCAGAGCACGCCAGTGCATGCCAGTGCTAACCAGAGCACGCCAGAGCACGCCAGAGCACGCTAGAGCACGTCACTGCACGCCAGAGCACGCCAGAGCACGTTAGAGCACGCCAGAACACGCAAGTGCACGCCAATGCACACCAGAGCACGCAAATGCAAACCAGTGCACGCCAGAGCACGCCAGATTACGCAGTTGCACGTCAGTGCACGCCAGAGCACGCAAGAGCACGTTAGAGCACGCTAGAGCACGCCAATGCACGCCAGAGCACGCCAGACCACGCCAATGCACGCCAATGCACGCCAGAGCACGCCAGTGCACGCCAATGCACGCCAGGGCACGCCAATGCACGCCAGTGCACGCCAGAGCACGCCAGTGCACGCCAATACACGCAAATGCTTGCCAAAGCACGCCAGAGCAAGCCAGAACACGCCAGTACATGCCAGTGTACGCCAGAGCACGCCAGTGCATGCCAGTGCACGCAAGAGCACGCCAATAGAGCACGCCAGTGCACGCCAGAGCACGCCAGAGCAAGCCAGAGCAAGCCAGAGCACGTCAGTGCACGTCAGTGCATGCCAGTGTACGCCAGAGCACGCCAGTGCATGCCAGTGCACGCCATAGCACGCCAGTGCACGCCAGAGCACGCCAGAGCAAGCCAGTGCACGCAAGTGCACGCCAGAGCACGCCAGAGCACGCAAATGCACGCCAGAGCACGCCAATTTACGCCAATGCACGCAAGAGCAAGCCAATGCACGCCAGTGCACGCCAATGCACGCCAGTGCACGCCAGAGCACGCCAGAGCACGCCAGTGCACGTCAGAGCACGTCAGAGCACGCCAGAGCACGCAAATGCACGCCAATGCACGCCAGAGCACGCAAATGCACGCCAGTGCATGCCAGAGCACGCCAGAGCACGCCAGTGCACGCCAATGCACGCAAGAGCACGCCAATGCACGCCAGTGCACGCCAGAGCACGCAAATGCACGCTAGAGCACGCCAGTGCACGCCAATGCACGCCAGAGCACGCCAATGCACGCCATCGCACGCCAGTGCACGCCAGTGAACGTAAGTGTAATCCAGAGCACGCCAGAGCACGCCAGAGCACGCCAGAGCACGCCAGTGTACGCCAATGCACGCCAGAGCACGCCAGTGCACGCCAATGCACGCAAGAGCACGCCAATGCACGCCAGAGCACGCCAGAGCACGCCAATGCACGCCAGAGCACGCCAGTGCACGCCATTGCACGCCAGAGCACGCCAATACACGCCATCAAACGCCAGTGCACGCCAGTGCACGTAAGTGTAATCCAGAGCACGCCAGAGCACGCCAGAGCACGCCAGAGCACGCCTGTGTACGCCAATGCACGCCAGAGAGCGCCAGTGCACGCCAATGCACGCCAGAGCACGCCAATGCACGCTAGAGCAAGCCAGAGCACGCCAGTACATGCCAGTGTACGCCAGAGCACGCCAGTGCATGCCAGTGCACGCAAGAGCACGCCAATAGAGCACGCCAGTGCACGCCAGAGCACGCCAGAGCAAGCCAGAGCAAGCCAGAGCACGTCAGTGCACGCCACTGCATGCCAGTGTACGCCAGAGCACGCCAGAGCAAGCCAGAGCAAGCCAGAGCACGTCAGTGCACGCCAGTGCATGCCAGTGTACGCCAGAGCACGCCAGTGCATGCCAGTGCACGCCAGAGCACGCCAGAGCACACCAGAGCACGGTAGAACACAGCAGAGTACAGCTCAACACTTGAAGTTGCTATAATATTTATTTCTCTTGTTAAGACCATTTTTTAATTACAGGATGTGTAAATCAATGTCCAATACACCATTTCAAGTATATTGAATCAATAAATTTATAGAGCAATTCATGAACAAAAAAATTAAGAAAAACGCACTTCACAGCACTTGAATTTTTTAAAATTTTTCAAGTTATTTGAGTTCTTTTGTCGGTTAGTGGAGTTCTATTGTCAAGCACTTGAGTTCTGCATAGCAGAGAACGCCAGAGCACGCCAATGCACGCCAGTGCAAGCCAGAGCAAGACAGAGCAAGACAGAGCACGCCAGTGCACGCCAGAGCACGCCAGAGCTCTAGTGCACGCCAGAGCACGCCATTGCACGTCAGTGCACGCCAGAGCACGCCAGTGCACGCCAGAGCACGCAAGTGCATGCCAGTGTACGCCAGAGCACGCCAGAGCACGCCAATAGAGCACGCCAGTGCACGCCAGTGCACACCAATGCACGCCAGTGAACGCCAGTGCACGCCAGAGTACGCAAGTGCACGCCAATGCACGCCAGAGCACGCCAGAGCACGCGAGTGCAAACCAGTGCATGCCAGTGCACGTCAGAGCACGCCAGTGCACGCCAGAGCACGCCAGTGCATGCCGGTGCACTCCAGAGCACGCCAGAACACGCCAGTGCAAGCCAGTGCACGCCAGAGCACGCCAATGATTTTTAGTGCACGCCAGAGCACGCCAGTGCATGCCGGTGCACGCCAGAGCACGCCAGTGCATGCCGGTGCACTCCAGAGCACGCCAGAGCACACCAGAGCACGCCAGAGCACGCCAGAGCACGCCAGAGCACGCCAATGCACATCAGAGCACGCCAGTGCATGCCAGTGCACACCAGAGCACGCCAATGCACGCCAGAGCACGCCAGAGCACGCCAGAGCACGCCATTGGACGTCAGTGCACGCCAGAGCAAGCCAGTGCATGCCAGTGTACGCCAGAGCACGCCAGAGCACGCCAATAGAGCACGCCAGTGCACGCCAGTGCACGCCAATGCACGCCAGTGCACGCCAGTGCACGCCAGAGCACGCAAGTGCACGCCAGTACACGCCAATGCATGTCAATGCACGTCAAAGCACGCAAATGCACGCCAGTGCACGCCAGAGCACGCCAGAGCACGCCAGATTACGCCAGAGCACGCCAGAGCACGCCAGTGCACGCCAGAGCACACCAGAGCACGCCAGAGCACGCCAGAGCACGCCAATGCATATCAGAGCACGCCAGTGCACGCCAGTGCACACCAGAGGACGCCAATGCACGCCAGAGCACGCCAGAGCACGCCAGAGCAAGCCAGAGCACGCCATTGCACGTCAGTGCACGCCAGAGCACGCCAGTGCACGCAAATGCACGCCAGTGCACGCCAGATTACGCCAGAGCACGCCATTGCACGTCAGTGCACGCCAGAGCACGCAAGTGCATGCCAGTGTACGCCAGAGCACGCCAGAGCACGCCAATAGAGCACGCCAGTGCACGCCAGTGCACACCAATGCACGCCAGTGAACGCCAGTGCACGCCAGAGCACGCAAGTGCACGCCAATGCACGCCAGAGCACGCCAGAGCACGCCAGTGCAAACCAGTGCATGCCAGTGCACGTCAGAGCACGCCAGTGCACGCCAGTGCACGCCAGTGCACGCCAGTGCACGCCAGTGCACGCCAGTGCACAACAGAGCACGCCAGTGCATGCCGGTGCACTCCAGAGCACGCCAGAGCACGCCAGTGCAAGCCAGTGCACGCCAGAGCACGCCAGTGATTGTTAGTACACGCCAGAGCACGCCAGTGCATGCCGGTGCACGCCAGAGCACGCCAGTGCATGCCGGTGCACTCCAGAGCACGCCAGAGCACACCAGAGCACGCCAGAGCACGCCAGAGCACGCCAGAGCACGCCAATGCACATCAGAGCACGCCAGTGCACGCCAGTGCACACCAGAGCACGCCATTGCACGCCAGAGCACGCCAGAGCACGCCAGAGCACGCCAGAGCACGCCATTGGACGTCAGTGCACGCCAGAGCAAGCCAGTGCATGCCAGTGTACGCCAGAGCACGCCAGAGCACGCCAATAGAGCACGCCAGTGCACGCCAGTGCATGCCGGTGCACTCCAGAGCACGCCAGAGCACGCCAGAGCACGGTAGAACACAGCAGAGTACAGCTCAACACTTGAAGTTGCTATAATATTTATTTCTCTTGTTAAAACCATTTTTTAATTACAGGATGTGTAAATCAATGTCCAATACACCATTTCAAGTATATTGAATCAATAAATTTATAGAGCAATTCATGAACAAAAAAATTAAGAAAAACGCACTTCACAGCACTTGAATTTTTTAAAATTTTTCAAGTTATTTGAGTTCTTTTGTCGGTTAGTGGAGTTCTATTGTCAAGAATTTGAGTTCTGCATAGCAGAGAACGCCAGAGCACGCCAATGCACGCCAGTGCAAGCCAGAGAAAGACAGAGCAAGACAGAGCACGCCAGTGCACGCCAGAGCACGCCAGAGCTCCAGTGCACGCCAGAGCACGCCATTGCACGTCAAAGCACGCCAGAGCACGCCAGTGCACGCAAATGCACGCCAGTGCACGCCAGATTACGCCAGAGCACGCCATTGCACGTCAGTGCACGCCAGAGCACGCAAGTGCATGCCAGTGTACGCCAGAGCACGCCAGAGCACGCCAATAGAGCACGCCAGTGCACGCCAGTGCACGCCAATGCACGCCAGTGCACGCCAGTGCACGCCAGAGCACGCCAGTGCACGCCAGTACACGCCAATGCATGTCAATGCACGTCAAAGCACGCAAATGCACGCCAGTGCAAACCAGTGCATGCCAGAGCACGCCAGTGATTGTTAGTGCACGCCAGAGCACGCCAGTGCATGCCGGTTCACACCAGAGCACGCCAGTGCATGCAGGTGCACTCTAGAGCACGCCAGAGCACGCCAGTGCATGCCAGTGCACGCCAGAGTACGCCAGTACACGCCAATGCATGTCAATGCACGTCAAAGCACGCAAATGCACGCTAGTGAACGCCAGAGCACGCCAGTGCACGCCAGATTACGCCAGAGCACGCCAGAGCATGCCAGTGCACGCCAGTGCACGCCAGTGCACGCCAGTGCACGCCAGTGCACGCCAGTGCACGCCAGTGCATGCCAGTGCATGCCAGTGCACGCCAGAGCACTCCAGAGCACGCCAGAGCACGGTAGAACACAGCAGAGAACAGCTCAACACTTGAAGTTGCTATAATATTTATTTCTCTTATTAAAACCATTTTTTAATTACAGGATGTGTAAATCAATGTCCAATACATCATTTCAAGTCTATTGAATCAATAAATTTATAGAGCAATTCATGAACAAAAAAATTTAGAAAAACGCGCTTCACAGCACTAGAATTTTTTAAAATTTTTCAAGTTATTTGAGTTCTTTTGTCGGGTAGTGGAGTTCTATTGTCAAGCATTTGAGTTCTGCATAGCAGAGCACGCCAGAGCACGCAAGAGCATGCCAGTGCACGCCAGAGCACGCCCGTGCACGCCAATGCACGTCAGTGCACGCAAGAGCACGCCAGTGCACGCCAGTGCACGCCAGAGCACGCCCAACACGCCAGTGCACGCCGGTGCACGCCAGAGCACGCCAGAGCACGCCAGAGCCCGCCAATGCACGCCAATGCACGCCAGAGCACGCCAGTGCACGCAAGAGAAAGGCAATTCACGCCAGTGCACGCCAGAGAACGCCAGAGCACGCCATTGCACGCCATTGCACGCCAGAGCACGCCAGTGCACGCCAATGCACGCCAGAGCACGCCATTGCACGCCAGTGCACGCAAGAGCACGCCAGAGCACGCAAATGCACGCCAGAGCACGCTAATTTTACGCCAATGCACGCAAGAGCACGCCAATGCACGCCAGTGCACGCCAATGCACGCCAGAACACGCCAGTGCACGCCAGTGCACGCCAATGCACGCCAGAGCACGCCAGTGCACGCCAATGCACGCCAGAGCACGCAAGAGCATGCCAATGCACGCCAGAGCACGCCCGTGCACGCCAATGCACGCCAGTGCATGCCAGAGCACGCAAGAGCACGCCAGAGCACGCCAGTGCACGTCAGTGCACGCAAGAGCACGCAAGAGCACGCCAGAGCACGCCAGAGAGCGCCAGAGCTCGCCAGAGCACGCTAGAGCACGCTAGAGCACGCCAGAGCACGCAAGAGCACGCCATTGCACGCCATTGCACGCCAGAGCACGCCAGTGCACGTCAGTGCACGCCAGAGCACGCCAGAGCACGCCAGAGCACGCCAGAGCACGCAAGAGCACGCAAGAGCACGCCAGTGCACGCCAGTGCATGCCAGAGCACGCCAGTGCACGTAAGTGCAATCCAGAGCACGCCAGAGCACGCCAGTGAACGCCAGTGCACGCCCGTGCACGCCAATGCACGCCAGTTAACGCAAGAGCACGCCAGTGCACGCCAGTGCACGCCAGAGCACGCCAGAGCCCGCCAATGCACGCCAATGCACGCCAGAGCACGCCAGTGCACGCCAATGCACGCAAGAGCACGGCAATGCACGCCAGTGCACGCCAGAGAACGCCAGAGCACCGCATTGCACGCCAGTGCACGCAAGAGCACGCCAGAGCACGCCAATTTTACGCCAATGCACGCAAGAGCACGCAAATGCACGCCAGTGCACGCCAATGCACGCCAAAACACGCCAGTGCACGCCAGTGCACGCCAATGCACGCCAGAGCACGCCAGTGCACGCCAATGCACGCCATAGCACGCAAGAGCATGCCAATGCACGCCAGAGCACGCCCGTGCACGCCAATGCACGCCAGTGCACGCCAGAGCACGCCAGAGCACGCCAGAGCACGCCAGTGCACGTCAGTGCACGCAAGAGCACGCAAGAGCACGCCAGAGCACGCAAGAGAACGCCAGAGCACGCCAGAGCACGCTAGAGCACGCTAGAGCACGCAAGAGCACGCAAGAGCACGCAAGAGCACGCCAGTGCACGCCAGTGCATGCCAGAGCACGCCAGTGCACGTCAGTGCACGTCAGTGCACGCCAGAGCAAGCCAGAGCACGCCAGAGCACGCCAGAGCACGCAAATGCACGCCAGTGCACGCCAATGCACGCCAGAGCACGCCAGTGCACGTAAGTGCAATCCAGAGCACGCCAGAGCACGCCAGAGCACGCCAGAGCACGCTAGAGCACGCCAGAGTACGCCAGTGAACGCCAGAGCACGCCAATGCACGCCAGAGCACGCCAGAGCAACCAGAGCACGCCAGAGCACGCCAGTGATTGTTAGTGCACGCCAGAGCACGCCAGTGCATGCCGGTGCACGCCAGAGCATGCCAGTGCATGCCGGTGCACGCCAGAGCACGCTAGTGCATGCCAGTGCACGCCAGAGCACGCCAGAGCACGCCCGAGCACGCCAGTGCATGCCAGTTCACGCCACTGCACGCAAGTGCACGCCAGAGTACGCCAATACATGCCAATGCACGTCAATGCACGTCAAAGCACGCAAATGCACGCCAGTGCACGCCAGAGCACGCAAGAGCACGCCAGATTACGCGAGAGCACGCCAGAGCACGCCAGTGCACGCCAGAGCCGTCCAGAGGACGCCAGAGCACGCCAGAGCACGGTAGAACACAGCAGAGACCAGCTCAACACTTGAAGTTGCTATAATATTTATTTCTCTTGTTAAAACCATTTTTTAATTACAGGATGTGTAAATCAATGTCCAATACACCATTTAATGTCTATTGAATCAATAAATTTATAGAGCAATTCATGAACAAAAAAATTTAGAAAAACGCACTTCACAGCATTTGAATTTTTTAAAATTTTTCAAGTTATTTGAGTTCTTTTGTCGGGTAGTGGAATTCTATTGTCAAGCACTTGAGTTCTGCATAGCAGAGCACGCCAGAGCACGCCAGAGCACGCCAGAGCACGCCAGAGCACGCCAGAGCACGCCAGAGCACGCCAAAGCACGCCAGAGCACGCCAGTGCACGCCAGAGCACGCCCTTGCACACCAGAGCACGCCATTGCACGCCAATGCACGCCAGTGCACGCAAGAGCACGCCAGAGCACGCAAATGCACGCCAGAGCACGCTATTTTTACGCCAATGCACGCAAGAGCACGCCAATGCACGCCAGTGCACGCCAATGCACGCCAGAACACGCCAGTGCACGCCAGTGCACGCCAATGCACGCCAGAGCACGCCAGTGCACGCCAATGCACGCCAGAGCACGCAAGAGCATGCCAATGCACGCCAGAGCACGCCCGTGCACGCCAATGCACGCCAGTGCACGCCAGAGCACGCCAGAGCACGCCAGAGCACGCCAGTGCACGTCAGTGCACGCAAGAGCACGCAAGAGCACGCCAGAGCACGCAAGAGAACGCCAGAGCACGCCAGAGCACGCTAGAGCACGCTAGAGCACGCCAGAGCACGCAAGAGCACGCAAGAGCACGCCAGTGCACGCCAGTGCATGCCAGAGCACGCCAGTGCACGCCAGTGCACGTCAGTGCACGCCAGAGCACGCCAGAGCACGCCAGAGCACGCCAGAGCACGCAAATGCACGCCAGTGCACGCCAATGCACGCCAGAGCATGCCAGTGCACGTAAGTGCAATCCAGAGCACGCCAGAGCACGCCAGAGCACGCCAGAGCACGCCAGAGCACGCAAGAGAACGCCAGTGCACGCCAGAGCACGCCCTTGCACACCAGTGCACGCCAGAGCACGCCAGAGCACGCCAGATTACGCAAGTTCACGCCAATGCACGCGAGAGCACGCCAATGCACGCCAGTAGACGCCAGAGCACGCCAAAGCACGCCAGAGCACGCCAGAGCACGCCAGAGCACGCCAGAGCACGCCAGAGCACGCCAGAGCACGCCAGTGCACGCCAGAGCACGCCCTTGCACACCAGTGCACGCCAGTGCACGCAAGAGCACGCAAGAGAACGCCAGAGCACGCCAGAGCACGCTAGAGCACGCAAGAGCACGCTAGAGCACGCTAGAGCACGCAACAGCACGCCAGCACTTATTTGCATTGGCACGCCAGAGCACGCCAATGCACGCCAGTGCACGCCAATGCAGGCCAGAGCACGCCAGGGCACGCCAATGGACGCCAGAGCACGCCAATGCACGCCAGTGCACGCCAGAGCACGCCAGTGCATGCCAGAGCAAGCCAGTGCACGCCAGAGCACGCCAGTGCACGCCACTGCACGCAATAGCACTTCAGTGCACTTTAATGCACACCAGAGCACGCCAGAGCACGCCAGAGCACGTTAGAGCACGCCAGTGCACGCCAGAGCACTCAAATACACGCCAGAGCACGCAAGTGCACGCCAGAGCACGCCAGAGCACGCTAGAGCACGCCAGAGCATGCCAGTGCACGCCAGAGCACGCCAGAGCACGCCAGTGCACTTTAATGCACACCAGAGCACGCCAGAGCACACCAGTGCACGCCAGTGCACGCCAGAGCACGCCAGAGCACGCCAGTGCACGTCAGTGCACGCCAGAGCACGCCAGAGCACGCCAGAGCATGTTAGAGCACGCCAATGCACGCCAATGCACGCCAGAATACGCCAGTGCACGCCAATGCACGCCAGAGCACGCCAGAGCACGCCAGAGCACGTTAGAGCACGCCAGTGCACGCCAGTGCACGCCAGAATACGCCAGTGCACGCCAATGCACACCAGAGCACGTCATTGCACGCCAATGCCCGCCATAGCACGCTAGTGCACGCCAGAGCACGGCAGAGCACGCCAGTACACGCCAGTGCATTCCAGTTCACGCCAGAGCACGGTAGAGCCCAGCAGAGAACAGCTCAGCACTTAAAGTTGCAATAATATTTATTTCTCTTGTTAAAAACATTTTTTAATTACAGGATGTGTAAATCAATGTCCAATACATCATTTCAAGTCTATCGAATCAATAAATTTATAGGGCAATTCATGAACAAAAAGTTTTAGAAAAACGCACATCACAGCACTTGAATTTTTTAAAATTTTTCAAGTTATTAGAGTTCTTTTGTCGGGTAGTGGAGTTCTATTGTCAAGCACTTGAGTTCTGCATAGCAGAGCAGGCCAGAGCACGCCACTGCACGCTTGTGCACGACAGAGCACGCAAGTGCACGCCAGAGCACGCCAGAGCACGCCAGAGCACGCCAGAGCACGCCAGAGCACGCCAGAGCACGCCAAAGCACGCCAGTGCACGCCAGAGCACGCCAGAGCACGCCAAAGCACACCAGTGCACGCCAGTGCATGCCAGTGCACGCCAGAGCACGCCAGTGCATGCCAGTGCACGCTAGAGCACGCCAGAGCACGGTAGAGCACAGCAGAGAACAGCTCACCACTTGAAGTTGCTATAATATTTATTTCTCTTGTTAAAACCATTTTTTAAATACAGGATGTGTAAATCAATGTCCAATACACCATTTCAAGTCTATTGAATCAATAAATTTATAGGGCAATTCATAAACAAAAAATTTTAGAAAAACGCACATCACAGCACTTGAATTTTTTAAAATTTTTCAAGTTATTTGAGTTCTTTTGTCGGTTAGTGGAGTTCTATTGTCAAGCACTTGAGTTCTGCATAGCAGAGCACGCCAGAGCACGCCAGAGCTCGCCAGTGCACGCCAGAGCACGCCAGTGCACGCCAGAGCACGCCAGTGCACGCCAGAGCACGCCAGTGCACGCCAGAGTACGCCAGTGCACGCCAGAGCACGCCAGTGCACGCAAGAGCACGCCAGTGAACACCAGTGCACGCCAGGGCACGCCAGAGCACGCCAATGCACGCCAAAGAACGTCAGTGCACGCCAGTGCACGCCAGTGTACGCCAGTGCACGCCAATGCACGCCAAAGCACGCAAATGCACGCCAGTGCACGCCAGAGCACGCCAGAGCACGCCAGACCACGCCAGAGCACGCCAGAGCACGCCAAAGCACGCCAGTGCACGCCAGAGCACGCCAGAGCACGCCAGAGCACACCAGTGCACGCCAGTGCATGCCAGTGCACGCCAGAGCACGCCAATGCAAACCAATGCTTTCCCGAGCACGCTAGTGCACGCCAGAGCACGCCAGAGCACGCCAGTGCACGCCAGAGCACGCCAGAGCCTGCCAGAGCACGCCAGAGCACGCCAGTACACGCCAGTGCATTCCAGTTCACGCCAGAGCACTGTAGAGCCCAGCAGAGAACAGCTCAGCACTTAAAGTTGCTATAATATTTATTTCTGTTGTTAAAAACATTTTTTAATTACAGGATGTGTAAATCAATGTCCAATACATCTTTTCAAGTCTATTGAATCAATAAATTTACAGGGCAATTCACGAACAAAAAGTTTTAGAAAAACGCACATCACAGCACTTGAATTTTTTAAAATTTTTCAAGTTATTAGAGTTCTTTTGTCGGGTAGTGGAGTTCTATTGTCAAGCACTTGAGTTCTGCATAGCAGAGCACGCCAGAGCACGCCAGTGCACGACAGTGCACGACAGAGCACGCAAGTGCACGCCAGAGCACGCCAGTCTACGCCAGAGCACGCCAGACCACGCCACAGCACGCCAGAGCACGCCAAAGCACGCCAGTGCACGCCAGAGCACGCCATAGCACGCCAAAGCACACCAGTGCACGCCAGTGCATGCCAGTGCACGCCAGAGCACGCCAGTGCATGCCAGTGCACGCTAGAGCACGCCAGAGCACGGTAGAGCACAGCAGAGAACAGCTCACCACTTGAAGTTGCTATAATATTTATTTCTCTTGTTAAAACCATTTTTTAAATACAGGATGTGTAAATCAATGTCCAATACACCATTTCAAGTCTATTGAATCAATAAATTTATAGGGCAATTCATAAACAAAAAATTTTAGAAAAACGCACATCACAGCACTTGAATTTTTTAAAATTTTTCAAGTTATTTGAGTTCTTTTGTCGGTTAGTGGAGTTCTATTGTCAAGCACTTGAGTTCTGCATAGCAGAGCACGCCAGAGCACGCCAGAGCTCGCCAGTGCACGCCAGAGCACGCCAGTGCACGCCAGAGCACGCCAGTGCACGCCAGAGCACGCCAGTGCACGCCAGAGTACGCCAGTGCACGCCAGAGCACGCCAGTGCACGCAAGAGCACGCCAGTGAACACCAGTGCACGCCAGGGCACGCCAGAGCACGCCAATGCACGCCAAAGAACGTCAGTGCACGCCAGTGCACGCCAGTGTACGCCAGTGCACGCCAATGCACGCCAAAGCACGCAAATGCACGCCAGTGCACGCCAGAGCACGCCAGAGCACGCCAGACCACGCCAGAGCACGCCAGAGCACGCCAAAGCACGCCAGTGCACGCCAGAGCACGCCAGAGCACGCCAGAGCACACCAGTGCACGCCAGTGCATGCCAGTGCACGCCAGAGCACGCCAATGCAAACCAATGCTTTCCCGAGCACGCTAGTGCACGCCAGAGCACGCCAGAGCACGCCAGTGCACGCCAGAGCACGCCAGAGCCTGCCAGAGCACGCCAGAGCACGCCAGTACACGCCAGTGCATTCCAGTTCACGCCAGAGCACTGTAGAGCCCAGCAGAGAACAGCTCAGCACTTAAAGTTGCTATAATATTTATTTCTGTTGTTAAAAACATTTTTTAATTACAGGATGTGTAAATCAATGTCCAATACATCTTTTCAAGTCTATTGAATCAATAAATTTACAGGGCAATTCACGAACAAAAAGTTTTAGAAAAACGCACATCACAGCACTTGAATTTTTTAAAATTTTTCAAGTTATTAGAGTTCTTTTGTCGGGTAGTGGAGTTCTATTGTCAAGCACTTGAGTTCTGCATAGCAGAGCACGCCAGAGCACGCCAGTGCACGACAGTGCACGACAGAGCACGCAAGTGCACGCCAGAGCACGCCAGTCTACGCCAGAGCACGCCAGACCACGCCACAGCACGCCAGAGCACGCCAAAGCACGCCAGTGCACGCCAGAGCACGCCATAGCACGCCAGAGCACACCAGTGCACGCCAGTGCATGCCAGTGCACGCCAGAGCACGCCAGTGCATGCCAGTGCACGCTAGAGCACGCCAGAGCACGGTAGAGCACAGCAGAGAACAGCTCACCACTTGAAGTTGCTATAATATTTATTTCTCTTGTTAAAACCATTTTTTAAATACAGGATGTGTAAATCAATGTCCAATACACCATTTCAAGTCTATTGAATCAATAAATTTATAGGGCAATTCATAAACAAAAAATTTTAGAAAAACGCACATCACAGCACTTGAATTTTTTAAAATTTTTCAAGTTATTTGAGTTCTTTTGTCGGTTAGTGGAGTTCTATTGTCAAGCACTTGAGTTCTGCATAGCAGAGCACGCCAGAGCACGCCAGAGCTCGCCAGTGCACGCCAGAGCACGCCAGTGCACGCCAGAGCACGCCAGTGCACGCCAGAGCACGCCAGTGCACGCCAGAGTACGCCAGTGCACGCCAGAGCACGCCAGTGCACGCAAGAGCACGCCAGTGAACACCAGTGCACGCCAGGGCACGCCAGAGCACGCCAATGCACGCCAAAGAACGTCAGTGCACGCCAGTGCACGCCAGTGTACGCCAGTGCACGCCAATGCACGCCAAAGCACGCAAATGCACGCCAGTGCACGCCAGAGCACGCCAGAGCACGCCAGACCACGCCAGAGCACGCCAGAGCACGCCAAAGCACGCCAGTGCACGCCAGAGCACGCCAGAGCACGCCAGAGCACACCAGTGCACGCCAGTGCATGCCAGTGCACGCCAGAGCACGCCAATGCAAACCAATGCTTTCCCGAGCACGCTAGTGCACGCCAGAGCACGCCAGAGCACGCCAGTGCACGCCAGAGCACGCCAGAGCCTGCCAGAGCACGCCAGAGCACGCCAGTACACGCCAGTGCATTCCAGTTCACGCCAGAGCACTGTAGAGCCCAGCAGAGAACAGCTCAGCACTTAAAGTTGCTATAATATTTATTTCTGTTGTTAAAAACATTTTTTAATTACAGGATGTGTAAATCAATGTCCAATACATCTTTTCAAGTCTATTGAATCAATAAATTTACAGGGCAATTCACGAACAAAAAGTTTTAGAAAAACGCACATCACAGCACTTGAATTTTTTAAAATTTTTCAAGTTATTAGAGTTCTTTTGTCGGGTAGTGGAGTTCTATTGTCAAGCACTTGAGTTCTGCATAGCAGAGCACGCCAGAGCACGCCAGTGCACGACAGTGCACGACAGAGCACGCAAGTGCACGCCAGAGCACGCCAGTCTACGCCAGAGCACGCCAGACCACGCCACAGCACGCCAGAGCACGCCAAAGCACGCCAGTGCACGCCAGAGCACGCCATAGCACGCCAGAGCACACCAGTGCACGCCAGTGCATGCCAGTGCACGCCAGAGCACGCCAGAGCACGGTAGAGCACAGCAGAGAACAGCTCAGCACTTTAAGTTGGTATAATATTTATTTCTCTTGTTAAAACCATTTTTTAATTACAGGATTTGTAAATCAATGTCCAATACACCATTTCAAGTCTATTGAATCAATAAATTTATAGAGCAATTCATGAACAAAAAGTTATAGAAAAACGCACATCACAGCACTTGAATTTTTTAAAATTTTTCAAGTTATTTGAGTTCTTTTGTCGGGTAGTGGAGTTCTATTGTCAAACACTTGAGTTCTGCATAGCAGAGCACGCCAGAGCACGCCAGTGCACGACAGTGCACGACAGAGCACGCCAGTGAACGCCAGAGCACGCCAGTGCACGCCAGAGTACGCCAGAGTACGCCAATGCACGCCAAAGCATGCAAATGCACGCCAAAGCACGCAAATGCACGCCAGTGCACGCCAGAGAACGCCAGAGCACGTTAGAGCACGCCAATGCACGCCAGAACACGCCAATGCACGGCAATGCACGCCAGTGCACTCCAATGCACTCCAGAGCACGCCAGTGCACGCCAATGCACGCCAGAGCACGCCAATGCACGCCAGTGCACGCCAATGCACGCCAGAGCACGCTAGTGCACGCCAATGCCCGCCAGAGCACGCCAGAGCACGCCAGAGCACGCCAGAGCACGCCAGAGCACGCCAGAGCACGCCAGAGCACGCCAGAGCACGCCAGTACACGCCAGTGCATGCCAGTTCACGCCAGAGCACGGTAGAGCCCAGCAGAGAACAGCTCAGCACTTAAAGTTGCTATAATATTTATTTCTCTTGTTAAAACCATTTTTTATTACAGGATGTGTAAATCAATGTCCAATACACCATTTAAAGTCTATTGAATCAATAAATTTATAGAGCAATTCATGAACAAAAAGTTTTAGAAAAACGCACATCACAGCACTTGAATTTTTTAAAATTTTTCAATTTATTTGAGTTCTTTTGTCGGGTAGTGAAGTTCTATTGTCAAGCACTTGAGTTCTGCATAGCAGAGCACGCCAGAGCACGCCAGTGCACGACAGTGCACGACAGAGCACGAAAGTGTACGCCAGAGCACGCCAGTGCACGCCAGAGCACGCCAGAGCACGCAAGTGCATGCCAGTGCACGCCAGAGCACGCCAGTGCATGCCAGTGCACGCCAGAGCACGCCAGTGCATGCCAGTGCACGCCAGAGCACGCAAGAGCACGCCAGTGCACACCAGGGCACGCCAGGGCACGCCAATGCACGCCAATGCACGCCAATGCACGCCAAAGCACGTCAGTGCACGCCAGTGCACGCCAGAGCACGCCAGTGCACGCCAGTGCATGCCAGAGCACGCCAGAGCACGCAAGTGCATGCCAGTGTACGCCAGAGCACGCCAGTGCATGCCAGTGCACGCCAGAGCACGCAAGAGCACGCCAGTGAACACCAGTGCACGCCAGGGCACGCCAGAGCACGCCAATGCACGCCAAAGAACGTCAGTGCACGCCAGTGCACGCCAATGCACGCCAAAGCACGCAAATGCACGCCAGTGCACGCCAGAGCACGCCAGAGCACGCCAGACCACGCCAGAGCACGCCAGAGCACGCCAAAGCACGCCAGTGCACGCCAGAGCACGCCAGAGCACGCCAGAGCACACCAGTGCACGCCAGTGCATGCCAGTGCACACCAGAGCACGCCAATGCACGCCAATGCTTGCCCGAGCACGCTAGTGCACGCCAGAGCACGCCAGAGCACGCCAGTGCACACCAGAGCACGCCAGAGCCTGCCAGAGCACGCCAGAGCACGCCAGTACACGCCAGTGCATTCCAGTTCACGCCAGAGCACTGTAGAGCCCAGCAGAGAACAGCTCAGCACTTAAAGTTGCTATAATATTTATTTCTCTTGTTAAAAACATTTTTTAATTACAGGATGTGTAAATCAATGTCCAATACATCTTTTCAAGTCTATTGAATCAATAAATTTACAGGGCAATTCACGAACAAAAAGTTTTAGAAAAACGAACATCACAGCACTTGAATTTTTTAAAATTTTTCAAGTTATTAGAGTTCTTTTGTCGGGTAGTGGAGTTCTATTGTCAAGCACTTGAGTTCTGCATAGCAGAGCACGCCAGAGCACGCCAGAGCACGACAGTGCACGCCAGTGCACGCCAGAGCATGACAGTGCACGCCAGAGCACGCCAGTGCACGCCAGAGCACGCCAGTGCACGCCAGAGTACGCCAGAGTACGCCAATGCACGCCAAAGCATGCAAATGCACGCCAAAGCACGCAAATGCACGCCAGTGCACGCCAGAGAACGCCAGAGCACGTTAGAGCACGCCAATGCACGCCAGAACACGCCAATGCACGGCAATGCACGCCAGTGCACTCCAATGCACTCCAGAGCACGCCAGTGCACGCTAATGCACGCCAGAGCACGCCAATGCACGCCAGTGCACGCCAATGCACGCCAGAGCACGCTAGTGCACGCCAATGCTCGCCAGAGCACGCCAGAGCACGACAGAGCACGCCAGAGCACGCCAGAGCACGCCAGTGCACGCCAGAGCACGCCAGAGCACGCCAGAGCACGCCAGTACACGCCAGTGCATGCCAGTTCACGCCAACGCACGGTAGAGCCCAGCAGAGAACAGCTCAGCACTTAAAGTTGCTATAATATTTATTTCTCTTGTTAAAACCATTTTTTATTACAGGATGTGTAAATCAATGTCCAATACACCATTTAAAGTCTATTGAATCAATAAATTTATAGAGCAATTCATGAACAAAAAGTTTTAGAAAAACGCACATCACAGCACTTGAATTTTTTAAAATTTTTCAATTTATTTGAGTTCTTTTGTCGGGTAGTGAAGTTCTATTGTCAAGCACTTGAGTTCTGCATAGCAGAGCACGCCAGAGCACGCCAGTGCACGACAGTGCACGACAGAGCACGAAAGTGTACGCCAGAGCACGCCAGTGCACGCCAGAGCACGCCAGAGCACGCAAGTGCATGCCAGTGCACGCCAGAGCACGCCAGTGCATGCCAGTGCACGCCAGAGCACGCCAGTGCATGCCAGTGCACGCCAGAGCACGCAAGAGCACGCCAGTGCACACCAGGGCACGCCAGGGCACGCCAATGCACGCCAATGCACGCCAAAGCACGTCAGTGCACGTCAGTGCACGCCAGTGCATGCCAGTGCACGCAAGAGCACGCCAGAGCACGCCAGTGCACACCAGTGCACGCCAATGCACGCCAGAGCACGCAAATCCACGCCAGAGCACGCCAGTACACGCCAGTGCATGCCAGTTCACGCCAGAGCACGGTAGAGCCCAGCAGAGAACAGCTCAGCACTTAAAGTTGCTATAATATTTATTTCTCTTGTTAAAACCATTTTTTAATTACAGGATGTGTAAATCAATGTCCAATACACCATTTCAAGTCTATTGAATCAATAAATTTATAGAGCAATTCATGAACAAACAGTTTTAGAAAAAAAAACATCACAGCACTTGAATTTTTTAAAATTTTTCAAGTTATTTGAGTTCTTTTGTCGGGTAGTGGAGTTCTATTGTCAAGCACTTGATTTCTGCATAGCAGTGCACGCCGCAGCACGCCAGAACACGCCAGAGCACGCCAGAGCACGCTAGTGCACGCCAGTGCACGCCAATGCACGCCAGAACACCCCAATGCACGCCAGAGCACGCCAGTGCACGCCAATGCACTCCAGAGCATGCCAGTGCACGCCAATGCACGCAAGTTCACGCCAGAGTACGCCAGTGCACGCCAATGCACGCCAGAGCACGCCAATTCACGCCAATGCCCGCCAGAGCACGCTAGTGCACGCCAGAGCACGCAAGAGCACGCCAGAGCACGCCAGTGCACGCCAGTGCACGCAAGAGCACACCAGAGTACGCCAGAGCACGCCAGTACACGCCAGTGCATGCCAGTTCACGCAGAGCACGGTAGAGCCCAGCAGAGAACAGCTCAGCACTTAAAGTTGCTATAATATTTCTTTCTCTTGTTAAAACCATTTTTTAATTACAGGATGTGTAAATCAATGTCCACTACACCATTTCAAGTCTATTGAATCAATAAATTTATAGAGCAATTTATGAACAAAAAGTTTTAGAAAAACGCACATCACAGCACTTGAATTTTTTAAAATTTTTCAAGTTATTTGAGTTCTTTTGTCGGGTAGTGAAGTTCTATTGTCAAGCACTTGAGTTTTGCATAGCAGAGCACGCCAGAGCACGCCAGTGCACGCCAGAGCACGCCAGAGCACGCAAGTGCATGCCAGTGCACGCCAGAGCACGCCAGTGCATGCCAGTGCACGCCAGAGCACGCCAGTGCATGCCAGTGCACGCCAGTGCACGCCAGAGCACGCCAGAGCACGCCAGTGCACGCCAGTGTACGCCAGTGCACGCCAATGCACGCCAATGCACGCCAGTGCACGCCAGTGTACGCCAGTACACGCCAATGCACGCCAAAGCACGCAAATGCACGCCAGTGCACGCCAGACCACGCCAGACCACGCCAGACCACGCCAGAGCACGCCAGAGAACGCCAAAGCACGGCAGTGCACGTTAGAGCACGCCAGAGCACGCCAGAGCACACCAGAGCACGCCAGTGCATGCCAGTGCACGCCAGAGCACGCCAGTGCATGCCAGTGCACGCTAGAGCACGCCAGAGCACGGTAGAGCACAGCAGAGAACAGCTCACCACTTGAAGTTGCTATAATATTTATTTCTCTTGTTAAAACCATTTTTTAATTACAGGATGTGTAAATAATCAATGTCCAATACACCATTTCAAGTCTATTGAATCAATAAATTTATAGGGCAATTCATAAACAAAAAGTTTTAGAAAAACGCACATCACAGCACTTGAATTTTTTAAAATTTTTCAAGTTATTTGAGTTCTTTTGTCGGGTAGTGAAGTTCTATTGTCAAGCACTTGAGTTTTGCATAGCAGAGCACGCCAGAGCACGCCAGTGCACGCCAGAGCACGCCAGAGCACGCAAGTGCATGCCAGTGCACGCCAGAGCACGCCAGTGCATGCCAGTGCACGCCAGAGCACGCCAGTGCATGCCAGTGCACGCCAGTGCACGCCAGAGCACGCCAGAGCACGCCAGTGCACGCCAGTGTACGCCAGTGCACGCCAATGCACGCCAATGCACGCCAGTGCACGCCAGTGTACGCCAGTACACGCCAATGCACGCCAAAGCACGCAAATGCACGCCAGTGCACGCCAGACCACGCCAGACCACGCCAGACCACGCCAGAGCACGCCAGAGAACGCCAAAGCACGGCAGTGCACGTTAGAGCACGCCAGAGCACGCCAGAGCACACCAGAGCACGCCAGTGCATGCCAGTGCACGCCAGAACACGCCAGTGCATGCCAGTGCACGCTAGAGCACGCCAGAGCACGGTAGAGCACAGCAGAGAACAGCTCACCACTTGAAAATGCTATAATATTTATTTCTCTTGTTAAAACCATTTTTTAATTACAGGATGTGTAAATAATCAATGTCCAATACACCATTTCAAGTCTATTGAATCAATAAATTTATAGGGCAATTCATAAACAAAAAGTTTTAGAAAAACGCACAGCACAGCACTTGAATTTTTTTAAATTTTTCAACTTATTTGAGTTCTTTTGTCGGGTAGTGGAGTTCTATTGTCAAGCACTTGAGTTCTGCATAGCAGAGCACGCCAGAGCACGCCAGAGCACGACAGTGCACGCCAGTGCACGCCAGAGCACGACAGTGCACGCCAGAGCACGCCAGTGCACGCAAGAGCACGCCAGTGCACGCCAGAGCACGCCATTGCACGCCAGAGCACGCCAGTGCACGCCAGAGCACGCCAGTGCACGCCAGAGCACGAAAGTGCACGCCAGAGCACGCCAGAGCACGCCAGAATACGCAAGTGCATGCCAGTGCACGCCAGAGCACGCCAGTGCATGCCAGTGCACGCCAGAGCACGCCAGTGCATGCCAGTGCACGCCAGAGCACGCAAGAGCACGCCAGTGCACACCAGGGCACGCCAGGGCACGCCAATGCACGCCAATGCACGCCAAAGCACGTCAGTGCACGCCAGAGCACGCCAGTGCATGCCAGAATACGCAAATGCACGCCAGAGCACGCCAGTACACGCCAGTGCATGCCAGTTCACGCCAGAGCACGGTAGAGCCCAGCAGAGAACAGCTCAGCACTTAAAGTTGCTATAATATTTATTTCTCTTGTTAAAACCATTTTTTAATTACAGGATGTTTAAATCAATGTCCAATACACCATTTCAAGTCTATTGAATCAATAAATTTATAGAGCAATTCATGAACAAAAAGTTTTAGAAAAAAAAACATCACAGCACTTGAATTTTTTAAAATTTTTCAAGTTATTTGAGTTCTTTTGTCGGGTAGTGGAGTTCTATTGTCAAGCACTTGAGTTCTTCAAAGCAGAGCACGCCAGAGCACGCCAGTGCACGCCAGTGCACGACAGAGCACGCAAGTGCACGCCAGAGCACGCCAGTGCACGCCAGAGCACGCCAGTGCACGCCAGAGCACGCCAGAGCACGCAAGTGCATGCCAGTGCACGCCAGAGCACGCCAGTGCATGCCAGTGCACGCCAGAGCATGCCAGAGCACGCCAGTGCACACCAGGGCACACCAGGGCACGCCAGAGCACGCCAATGCACGCCAAAGCACTTCAGTGCTTGTCAGTGCACGCCAGTGCACGCCAATGCACGCCAAAGCACGCAAATGCACGCCAGTGCACGCCAGTGCACGCCAGACCACGCCAGACCACGCCAGAGCACGCCAGAGCACGCCAAAGCACGCCAGTGCACGCCAGAGCACGCCAGAGCACGCCAGAGTACACCAGTGCACACCAGTGCACGTTAGAGCACGCCAGTGTACGCCAGAGCACGCCCGTGCACTCCAATGCACGCCAGAGCACGCCAATGCACACCAGTGCACGCCAGTGAACGCCAGAGCACGCCAGAGCACGTCAGTGCACGCCAGAGCACGCCAGAGCACGCCAGTGCACGCCAGAGCAAGCCAGTGCACGCAAGAGCACGCCAGTGCACGCCAGTGCACGCCAATGCACGCCAAAGCACGCAAATGCACGCCAGTGCACGCCAGAGTACGCCAGAGCACGCCAGAGCACGCCAGAGCACGCCAGTGCACGCCAAAGCACACCAGAGCACGCCAGTGCATGCCAGTGCATGGCAGTGCACGCAAGAGCACGCCAGAGCACGCCAGAGCACGCTAGTGCACGCAAGTGCACTTCAGAGCACGCCAGTGTATGCCAATGCACGCCAGACCACGCCAATGCACTCCATTGCACGCCAGAGCACGCCAATGCACGCCAGAGAACGCCAATAAACGCCAATAAACGCCAGTGCACGCCAGTGCACGCCAAAGTACGCCAGTGCACGCCAATGCACGCCAAAGCACCCAAATGCACGCCAGAGCACGCCAAAGCACGCCAAAGCACGCCAGTGCACGCAAATGCTCGCCAGTGCACGCCAGAGCACGCCATAGCACGCCAGTGCATGCCAGTGCAAACCAGAGCACGCAAGAGCACGCTAGAGCACGCTAGAGCACGTCAGTGCACGCCAGAGCACGCCAGAGCACGCCAATGCACGCCAGAGCACGCCAATGCACGCCAGTGCACGCCAGAGCACGCCAGAGCACGCCAGAGCACGCCAATGCACGCCAGAGCACGCCAGAGCACGACAGTGCACGTCAGTGCACGCCAGAGCACGCCAGACCACGCCAGAGCACGCTAATGCACATCAGAGCACGCCAGTGAACGCCAATGCACGCCAGAGCACGCCAGAGCACGCAAAAGCACGCCAGAGCACGCCAGTGCACGCCAGAGCACGCCAGTGCACGCCAGAGCACGCCAGTGCACGCCAGAGCACGCCAGAGCACGCCAGTGCACGTCAGTGCACGCTAGAGAACGCCAGAGAACGCCAGAGCACGCCAGTCCACGCCAGTGCACGTCAGTGCACGCTAGAGAACGCCAGAGCACGTCAGAGCACGTCAGAGCACGCCAGAGCACGCCAGAGCACGCCAGTGCACGTCAGTGCACGCCAGTGCACGCCAGTCAATGCCAGTGCACGCCAGAGCACGCCAGTGCACGGCAATGCACGCCAGTGCACGCCAGAGCACGCCAGAGCACGCCAATGCACGCCAGTCAATGCCAGTGCACGCCAGAGCACGCCAGTGCACGGCAATGCACGCCAGAGCACCCCAAAACACGCTAGTTCACTCCAGAGCACGCCAGAGCACTTCAGAGCACGCTAGAGCACAGCAAAGAACAGCTCAGCACTTGAAGTTGCTATAATATTTATTTCTCTTGTTAAAACCATTTTTTAATTACAGGATGTGTAAATCAATTTTTTAAAATTTTTCAAGTTATTTGAGTTCTTTTGTCGGGTAGTGGAGTTCTATTGTCAAGCACTTGAGTTCTGCATAGCAAAGCACACCAGTGAACGCCAGAGCACGACAGAGCACGCCAGATTACGCCAGAGCACGCCAGAGCACGCCAGAGCACGCCAGTGCACGTCAGTGCACGCCAGTGCACGCCAGAGTACGCCAGAGCACGCTAGAGCACGCTAGAGCACGCTAGAGCACGCTAGAGCACTCCAGAGCACGCCAGTGCACGCCAATGCACGCCAGTGCACGCCAGAGCACGCCAGAGCACGCCAATGCACGCCAGTCAATGCCAGTGCACGCCAGAGCAAGCCAGAGCACGTCAGTGCACACCAGAGCACGCCAGAGCACGTTAGAGCACGCCAGAGCACGCAAGTGCACGCCAATGCACACCAGAGCACGCAAATGCACGCCAGTGCACGCCAGAGCACGCCAGATTACGCCGTTGCACGTCAGTGCACGCCAGAGCACGCAAGAGCACGTTAGAGCACGCTAGAGCACGCCAATGCACGCCAGAGCACGCCAATGCACGCCAATGCACGCCAATGCACGCCAGAGCACGCCAGTGCACGCCAATTTACGCCAGAGCACGCCAATGCACGCCAGTGCACGCCAGTGCACGCCAATGCGCGCCAGAGCACGCCAATACACGCCAATCCACGCCAAAGCACGCCAGAGCACGCCAGAGCACGCCAATGCACGCCAGAGCAAGCCAGAACACGCCAGTACATGCCAGTGTACGCCAGAGCACGCCAGTGCATGCCAGTGCACGCAAGAGCATGCCAATAGAGCACGCCAGTGCACGCCAGTGCACGCCAGAGCACGCCAGAGCAAGCCAGAGCAAGCCAGAGCACGTCAGTGCACGCCAGTGCATGACAGTGTACGCCAGAGCATGCCAGTGCATGCCAGTGCACGCCATAGCACGCCAGTGCACGCCAGAGCACGCCAGAGCACGCCAGTGCACGCAAGTGCACGCCAGAGCACGCCAGAGCACGCCAGTGCACTCCAATGCACGCCAATGTACGCCAGAGCACGCCAATGCACGCCAGTGCACGCCAATGCACGCCAGAGCACGCAAGTGGAAGCCAATGCACGCAAGAGCACGCCAATGCACGCAAGAGCACGCCAATGCACGCCAGTGCACGCCAGAGCACGCAAATGCACGCCAGAGCACGCCAGTGCACGCCAATGCACGCCAGAGCACGCCAATGCACGCCATCGCACGCCAATGCACGCCAGTGCACGTAAGTGCAATCCAGAGCACGCCAGAGCACGTCAGAGCACGCCAGAGCACGCCAGTGTACGCCAATGCACGCCAGAGCACGCCAGTGCACGCCAATGCACGCCAGAGCAAGCCAATGCACGCTAGAGCAAGCCAGAGCACGCCAGTGCATGCCAGTGTACGCCAGAGCA
>NC_060913.1:43283464-43433136 GCF_021234035.1 Daphnia pulicaria | reverse complement strand
GTTCTTGCGGCACACAGAGAAATTTGTTAGTGGCGCAGGGGACGGGCTTCGAGCATGCGGAGTACGGCTGCGATCGCGGTTCTCTCGCTCTCGGCTCCGACGATCGGCTGGACGCTGGTCTCGATCACGTTGTCGAGCTTCTTCATCGCGTTGCCGAGCCTCTTCATCACGATGGCGGGCCTCTTCATCACGATGGCGGGCCTCTTCTTCAGCTCCTTCTTCACGACGTTCTCTGGGCTGAGCCTCACGCTGCGGAACCATTTCTTCACGAGCCGGGCTGACACGTGGTGTTTGACTTCGCCGACCATTGCCTAAAGCTGCCTGGGCATCGCCGGTAACCTGCCTTTGCCTATCATCGCGATTTTCCTGCCGACGATAGCCGGATGACGATGATGCACGACGATTCTCCCGAACACGACTTCGCCTGGAATCCGCACTACTTGAACTAGAACTTGAACTGCTAGAGCTTGGGCTCGACATGACTGCGTTGCGTTAGAACCGAAAAGAGTCTGAAGTATCGAGGGGGCGGTAGCGCCGAAGGGGCCTCGATCGTCTTTCTTTTGTTTTGTTTTGCGTTAGAGCGGCTGAATACAAAGTGTCAACACTGTATGGTTAAGGTCGAGCAATTTGTATGCAATTTCACTTTGAGGACGGTAGGTTTCTGTTCCTCGGCATCGTCATCGTCCATGTCTTAACCATCTTCTTCGGCCGAACTTACAGCATTGGCCTGTGAGCCATGAAACAAATTATTATAATTCAGCCATAAAATAGAGTTAAACTTAATTTCACTCACGTAAGATACGACGCCAGAGACCCAGGGTGGTGGGGGTTGATCGGGGCACCTTCTCAAAGCAAATTTGTAAACTTTAAACCCAGATTTCCCTACGCATTGCCAATACTTTTCAACCGTGTAGAGACCTAAATTAACAAATGAATAAATTTAAAATTTAGAAAAAAATTGTACAGTCAAATTATTACCATCGTATCTATATCCGTATTCAGGTGCAAATTCATTTTTGAGGTTGGACCCTCGAATGACACGGACAGGTTTGCGTGTAGTGATATTCAGTGATAAAGCCAAATTTCCCCGCGTCAGAGTTTGATTTTTACTCTGAGGAGCGGTCCGTAAATTCTTCGGGTCGGATGCAGTTCCTTTCAGAGCTCGGCCGCCTTCACCTGTGTACGTGAAACATTCACCTAGGTCAATGTCGTCTTCGTAACCGCCAGAGAGCGAGATAGAATAAGCACCTTCAGGACCTGATAAGAATTTAGATTTTTAAATATTGAACAAGCTGGAAATGGTAAAATAATTCAAGTTACCTGCATGAATTCCAGCAACAGTTGGTCGTTGAATTCCATCAGCACAACATGCCATTCTGGTTTCCCAAATCCTGCCAACCTGAACACCAGGCACTGCTCCATAAAAGTTGGGACGGTTCTTGGGAATCACAATTTTCTGCTTTGGCCCTTTGGGCCCTTTTGGCTGTGCACGTCTTCTCTTCCTGGGACCTTCAAACTCTTCATCGTCATCATCAGAGCAAGTGTTTTCATCATACTTGTCACCCTCAAAATCATCATCATTGGAATTGTCACCACCATCATCATCAGAATTTCTCCACGATATCTTCATCTTCTATATAATAGGATTCAATAAAATAATTTAGAATGATCACCTGTTTTCACTTTGAAGTCATAATAAAATTACCTTTCCAGATAGCCTGGAAGATTTCCTCCTAACAACACCAGAATTTTCAACATCAGAGGATTCGGCTGTGGAAACTTTCTTCCTTGACTCTGTAGGCCTATCACCACTTGAGGGCTTTTTCTCTTTCTTTTGTTTATTTACTGGTTTAACATCTCCATAGGTATAGATCTAAACAAATAAAAAAACGAAAACGAAAAAGTCGTTAGAACACCGATAATAATCCATGGTTGAACTAGAAAGACTCGACCTGTTCTTGTCGAATGCTTTCGAGGATTCGTCGGTTTTCCTCCAAGTTCTTGATTCGCTGCACAATTCATATTCACTCAGTTCTCCACTCTTGGCAGGAGCCATGGTTTCGACGTCTTAAGAGCTAAAAAGTTTAAAAAAATAAAATAATAGATCCTCTAGTTGTGGTAAAACGTGACCGCAATGTTATCTCAATCACACAAAAAGTCAACTAGGCCTCGTCAAGAGTCTGTCTGTTATATTGTTCGTCTGTTCGAAGACATTTTGGCGCGCGGGCGCGACGTCAAGAATGAACAACAACGATGCCATACCGTTTTCCTATTTCTTACGTATCATTTCCCCGGTCTGGCGCGATTTTTAAAAAAATCGACCATTTTGACTAAAACGACTATTGGCGCAAACTTGTGGTATTGATAACAAAGCAGCGCTTTGTTATTGCACTCGAAATCTAAGTTATTTTATTTACAAAACCCCCAAAAAAGATAACATTTAATTTTTATCAAACAATTTAAACTCGGAAATGTCTAGCACTCGGTCGTCACGGTGATCAACGTTTTAGATTGAGATAAGAGATATATATCACAATATAACAGAGAAATATATTAGAGATACACAGCCAATCAATTTAGAAGTCAAATGTGGCAAATCAAGAAATCATACTTAACAATCCAAACGGTCCACAGAAAGATTTGGAAATTGAGCATTATCAAGTTTTTCATAAGTGTCTGGTCTGATGGTGTTTACTGTGATTACTGGTAGCCATTTGCTATTTACAGGATTCTCGCAAAGAAAAGGATCACCACCACAAACGTCAATAGTTTCGATAGCTGTGGGCAATATGAGGCGGTGAGAATGGAGGAACATTCTGTAAGGCAGAACGTCTTTTCCATTGCTGTAAGTGAAGTCGCCAACGATCGTGTGTCCTAGTGAAGAGCAATGTATTCTCAATTGATGTCTTCTGCCCGTCACTGGCTTCATCATGACTTTCGTTACGGGAAATCCGTCGTAGAATCCTTTCTGGAGAACTAAGAGTCGGGTGAAAGCTGCCTTTGGATATTGGCAAAATTGTTTGTCAGAGCTGCACATTTTATGTGAATGGCCTGGTCTGGAATCAGCACCTATGATAAACTTGTTGTACTGCCAAAATTTAACTTTGATTGAATGCATGATTTACCAATCGGGAGAGAGATATCAATCAGCTCATGAGAAACATGTCCACGAAGCAATGCCAGGTAATATTTCCTAGTCTTTCTGGCAGAAAAGGCAGTGCTGCCAAGGTTGGCTGCTTTCTTGTTGGTGGCTAGACACAAAACTCCACTTGTAGAGTAGTCCAAACGGTGCACAAAGTGGAATCCATGGGCCAATTTGTCATTTACGAAATGGGGGAAGATTTTCCGAATTTGATGTTCAACAGTTATCTATGATCTCATAAGAGTAAAATTAATAACTAACTGCTTCATCTCGCTATGCTAGAATCATAGTTACCTTGACGCCAGGATCATCTGAATTAATCAAAACATCATAGCATTTGTCAACCACAAGGAAATCGGAGCTTTGATGAAGGACTTTTATGTCACCCGACCTTGTCACCTTGTCTGATCCAGTAAAATAACGAAAGTAGGCAGAAATTGTCACGCTGATCCGCAACTTTAATTTCTGTAACCAAGAATGTATTATGCAAATTTGTGTCCATGGTGGGTACATGCCCTTTTTGAATTTTGATTAGAATTTTTTTTTTTTTTTTTTTTTGGAAGATAGGTGCACTGGCCGCGACGTTGAGGACTTCAACATCAGCTGGTTCAGTTTGACGGGCTGCTAAAGAGGCGCCCTTACGCACCGTTTCTCTTGGGTTGACTGCTTTATTGTGACTGTTGATTTGATGCATAAGCATCTGTAGAATGGGGGGAGGGGGAGAATTAGATTCTTTTGATGAGTTCTGTCTGGATGATAAATGCGACTAGTGCTGATTTGATCTTTTCTTGGGTGTGTTTAGGGATTGTCGTGTTGAGGCCCAGTAGAGTTTGTAGTGTTGAGGGAATGTTATTCGAGGAAAGAGTTGACAGAAGGTTTTTTCTTTGTTCGTTGTAGTGATGGCATTGAAGGAGGACGTGTTGTGAATTTTCGTGTTCGGGGCAGCCGTGTGGGCAGAATGGTGAAGAGTCCTTATCCCATTTGGCTAAGAAGTAATTCAGTTTGTTGTGGCCACTTCGCAGACGAAACAAGGATGTTTGTACGTTTCTTCTTGTGTGTTGATGCCATGGAAGTGGACCCAAGGAATCACGGCAGGTAATAGCTAAGTTGGATGAACAATTTTTGTATTGTTGAAGTAATGTCTGGAATGTTTTCTGTTTTAGGATGCTGAGAATTTCAGGACTAGTGAGTTCATTCTCTACTGTGTTGCCTTCTAGGGCAGTTGTTCTTGACGTGGCTAAGTTATCAGCAATACAGTTGCCTTGGATGCCACAATGGCTTGGAATCCAGTAAAGGGTAACGTTAGTTCCAGCTTCTCTAAAGTTGTAAATGAATTGAATTATTTCTGTTATAACAGGGCTGGCATCCCAACGGTAGTTGCTGATAGCTTGGATTGAAGATTTTGAATCTGAGAAGATTGTTATTTCATCAAAGTTGTCGTGTGAGTAGAGGGCTTTCAGGCATTGGAGAATTGCATGAAGTTCTGCGTTGAAGATGTTGGTGTGCTTAGTTAAGAGCCATGCCTCTTGGATTAGGAGTTTGGGGATGTAAATAGCACATGAGCTGGCTGAGGTGTGTACTGATCCATCGGTGTACGCAATTACGTGGTTGGGGTGGTTTAATGGTGCAATTATTTTGTTGAAGATAATTTTGGTTTGACTGGGGTTTGATGCTGCTTGTGATTTATTTAAGGGGAACAATTTGATTTCGATTTTAAACAATTTCCAAGGGGGAATAGGGGCAGTTGCAGGAGAGTTAGAGTGAGGGAGTGTGAATACGTTGGGTTTGAATTTTTCTACTAACTTGAGAGTGGGGATGCAAGCAGGTATGCTCCGAATTTGCCATGTGCCACTGAAATTTTTCATACATTTGATTGCTTTGAATGCGGGGTTGTAGGGTTTGTTACTAAGTTTGAGGAAATAGTTTGCTGCCAGCATCTGCCATCTTATTTTGACCGGGGGAATGTCTGATTCGATATGGAGGAGGGCTTTAGGAGTCGATTTGAGGCAGCCTAAAATGATGCGAAGAAGTTGGTTTTGGGTTTTTTCTAAGGTGTCAATTCTGGAGTTTGGGATGTTGATGAGAGCAGAGGCTCCGTAGTCCAGTTTGCTGCGGATTAGGGCTTTGTAGATTCGTAGAAGGAGGGGCGTAGATAAGATGGTTTTCTTCGATGTTAGTGCTTTTAGTATGTTGCCGCGCCTTTGGATACACGTGTTTACTTCGTTTACATGCTGCTCCCAGGAAAGTTTAGAGTCGAAAATCAGGCCTAGAAACTTGTACTGTTTAACTTCTTTGATTTGGCTGCCCATCAGCTTCAGTTTGAGAGTTGGTTGGGGAGATCTTCGTCTGGAGAAGGTGAGGCTCGCACATTTGCCTATTGAAAAGACAAGTTTCCATTCTCTCGCCCAGTCTTCGATTTCGTAGAGGAACGGTTGCAGTATACTTTCGGCTTCTGGTTTTGTTTTTGTGATGGTGTGGATCTCGATGTCGTCCGCGAACAGTTCGGCTTGGCAGCTAGCGGGTGGTTGGGGGAAGTCGGACATCATAACATTGAAAAGAAGAGGGCTTAAGACGCATCCTTGTGGTACGCCTTTTAGGGTTGTTCTTTCTTCCGAAAAGGTGTTGCCTATTTTGACTTGGAGTTTTCTGCCGTTGAGAAAGTGGTGCAGCCATCGTAGCATAGTGCCTGCGACGTGCATCTTAGTTAATTTGTAGGTTATGCCAGTTATCCAGGTACTAGGGTATGCGTTCGCCAGGTCGAGGAATACTGCTGTGCAGATCTTCTGATGGTTGAATGCTGACTTGATTGACGACTCCAGTTTGATGATATTATCCATCGTTGAACAGTTCTTCCTAAATCCAGTTTGGCACTTGGGTAAGTACTTGTTCTTATCTAAATACCAATGCAGTCTGTTGTTAATGGCTCTTTCCATTACTTTGGCTAAACAGGATGTGAGAGAGATCGGCCTATACGAATCCGTTCTACTAGGGTCTTTTCCACTCTTGAGCAGAGGTACAACAGACGCTCTT
This sequence comes from Daphnia pulicaria, assembly GCF_021234035.1. Lineage (NCBI taxonomy): Eukaryota > Metazoa > Arthropoda > Branchiopoda > Diplostraca > Daphniidae > Daphnia > Daphnia pulicaria. Next base: position 43,426,964 of record NC_060913.1, on the reverse strand, counting down.
TTCCAGACGTGGGGGACGTAGCCGGTGAAGAATAGGATGTTGATGAGGTGAGTGAGTGCCAGCTGGTTTTCTGAGTTTAAGTTGGTCAGCATTTTGTTGTGGATGTGATCGGAGCCCATGGCTTTACTTTTTAATAATTTCAGACAGTTTGATATTTCGACCGAGGAGAAGAAGTTGTTGAGAGGGTGGGGGGAGTCATCTTGTAGGTGTCTATTAATCGCAGCGCTGTACATTGGCTCTTCGGCTAACGGGTCTTCCAAGGGACAAAATTCATCGAGGAGCAGTTTGGCCTTGTCTTCGTGGGAGCATGCTGTAATTCCATTTTGAGTGAGTGGAAATTTGTTTAAAGGTGACTCTTGATGACCTCTTAACATGTTTTTAGTGAAGTTCCAGAAAACAGTTGTGTTTTTGGGTACGCCAAGATTGTCAATAAAGTTGGACCAGGAGTCATTTTTGGCTGCTAAGATGGTTTTCTTTTTAATTGCTTCGAGGCGGTTTAGGTTGGTTTTGTCTGAAGGTAGTAGGGATTCTTTCCATGTTTTGTGGGCTTTGCGGACGTCACGGGTTGCTTTTTCACATTTTTCAGTCCACCAGGGTCTAGCTTTCTCTTTGGGAAGCATGCTGTGCCTTCTTTTGAAAAATTTATTACTGGCTTCGATGATGGCATTCGTGAAGGATGAATGGGATGCAGCAGGGTCTTCTATTTCAGAGAAGGATTGAGAGTTGAGTGTGGAGGAGATCGCTGAGTTCCACTCACCCCACTTCTTATCGTCAAATTTCCAACGAGGCGCAATGCTGGCTGTCTGTGTGGTGGCTAAGTCAATGTCGATGATGACTGGTAGGTGGTCGCTACTCCAATAAAGACCGGTGTGAATAGAGGTGAGTGGGGATAAGTCTGACGTGGTGAAGGTAAGATCGATAGTAGAGCTTGAGTAATCACGGGGGTTTGGACGAGTGTTGAGGTTCCTCGGTGTGCTTAGGGTCCAGTTGGGATCGGTAAGAAGGAATTCAGAGATCTTTCTGCCACAGGAATTTGTTGCGTGGAAGTCGTCCCAAACTTCGGAGTGACTATTAAAGTCACCTCCGATAATTGCTTTATTTCTGGGAGTATTGAAAAGTAGATTAATTTCATGAGCGTTGCATTGGTTACCATTAGGGCAGTAGACGGAGATGAGATCGATGAAAGAGTCATTTAGTTTGACCGAGACTCCTACTGCTTCTAGGTTGGGTAGGTTTGGGAGAGTAAGTATATTAGTTTGGATTGCTTTCTTGACAAGGATGGCCACTCCTCCGCCTTGACTTGGTCTGTTGAGTAAATACGAGTTATATGCGGAGAACTTGATAGTATATTCATTTTTCCAATGAGTTTCGCTTAGAAAGACAATCAGGGGGTTGACTGAGCGTAGGTTTTCTCTGAATTCTTGAAGTTTCGCGCGAAAGAGGCCTCGGGCATTCCATTGTAAAATCTTTATAGGATGTTTCTTCATTTGGGGGCGTGAGGGGTCCTGGTGCTGCGCTGGTGTTGTTGTTGTTTACTTGGAGGTGGTACGCCTAGGTTACCCGCTTTCAGAAAGTCAGTCAGAGCATTTAATTTGTCCAGAGTGGCTGTGAAGCCGTTTTCCGTGTTGACTTTCATTTCATCAATGGTGGATGGGAGGGATAGTAAGGGTTTGATTTGATTTTTAAGGGTGACAATTTCGACTTCGACTGCAGATACTTTTTCTTCAAGATTGGTGATGTCATCTTGGTTCTTAGTTTCTAGGAGGGTTAAGGTAGTTTTGATCACATTTATTTCCTTCCTCAAATCGGAAATTTCGGATGATTCTTTCAGGGGGTTGGGGAGAGTCGAGGGTGTAGTTGGTCGCGTAGGTACCTTAAGCATTCTGATGGCTTCCGGGATAGATATATTCTGCTCGTATGCATACTTAATAGCCTCTTGTCTCTCGGCGTAGAGGGGGCAGCTCATCATCCCTGCAAGGTGATCCAGTTGACCGCAGGTTGCGCAGCAGCGAGTGCCCGTGCAGTCGCTGTTTTTGTCGTGAGGGGCTGCGCATGATCTGCATTTTTGCTCGTTCCCGCATGTAGATTCATGATGGCCTAGTCTCCAACACTTGTAGCAAATTAAAGGCCTAGGGATGTATTTCTTGATCCGGAAGAGCTCATGAGCGATAACAACCTCAGGAGGGAGGGTTGAGCTGACAAAGGTTAGCGCTACCGTGGTGAGTGGGATTTTAACGCCGCCTGGGCCCTGTTTGTTGAACCTTCTCACGCTTTTGACACCTTGGTCGGCTAAAAGTTGGCTCAGGTCTTCTTCCGTGTTGATGAAGGGGACGTTGTGGATGATGCCTCTTGACTCTAATTCTGATCTGGAAACGGAGGACTTTATTTGAAACTCCTTGACTAGGTCTAGACGTAACAGCTGTTCCTTTTGTTTACGCGATGATGGGAAGATCGCTAACTCGCCTGATTTGGACCACTTGATGTTGGACGATAAGGGGCCGATAATTGCGCTGAGTTCTTTGGTGAAGAGTTGCTTCTCGACAAAACTTAACAGGTGGAAAGCTTTGGGTTCGCTGACGAGGGTTATTACAACAGGGGGAATAAACGGCTGGCTATTAAATTGAATTGCATGATTTGGGCGTTGGGTATGGGTGTTACTTATTTTGCGCTTGTTGGAAGGGTTGAATTCGTAGTCCATGTCCTCTGCTTCAGTGACAGGATCTTGGATGACGTTGGATAAGCCGTTTGATTGTGACATGTTGATTGAGATTTGGCACGGTTTAGATAAGTGACACGTAGATGGCGTATTAAGGGCTTGGATTTCGGACAAGGCTCTAAGAGAGGTCTTGCTTCCACCGGTGCTCAATATGCACTCCCTTGATTAGAAAATTACACGTTTGATTTGGTATGCAGACGGTACCCAACAGTAAACAAAATCAATGTTGCCAGTTTTTAGGTTAGTTCCCCCCCCCCCCCTTAAGCCCTCTAGGCCTCTACTCAAATTACGTGATTGCGTCATCCTTTCCAATATCCATGCCCTTTCCTACTACACCCTACACGTTACGTTAGGTTCCCCTTCCCATAAATTATTTTTTTATTTTTACAATTTTCCACTCCAATGAGTGAGTCCCTGAAACCTATTTAGTATTTCAGTGTTTAAAAAGAACTATATAATGCTATTCATTATTTTAAACGGAAGAAGCTAGATGGGCGAGATAGGCATCATATATTTTAGTTTAAACTTTTACGCAACGGTATCATTAAGGGGAAATGTAAAAAAAAAAACATGATAGGACAGTTTAATACGGTTTGACGCCTTTTATTTCCTAATTTATTATCAGAGAAAGCTTAAAAGTCTTACAAGTGCATTTACGAAGTGGACAAAGTTCCGAGTCATGCCGAGTCACGGTGAGTCAAGAACCGGTGTTTTATAGTTCCGGTTTCAGCAAAATCAAACGAGAATTAACTAGCATTAAATTTATTTGAAAAATAAAGGGCAATTAGATAATCGAATTCCCGATTTAAAATTAACTTTAAGTTCATAGATTCTTTGGCATATTTCCCATATTAAAATTTTCGGACACTTCCGTTGTACACAACACGGGTTGCGTAACCATTGTACAGTGGCCTTCGGTTATGTAATTGTATGGCCTGCAGGGCTGATAGTGATGACAAGCATTTTCGTGAGTGTTGAATGTAATATCCCAAAGGTATAAAAATGGAAAGCTCACGTAAAGTCCCCATCAAACGACATCCTCGCTTCGTGAAGGCCAGTCGCTTATTCTTATCGTCGCCATGGCAACCAAAAAAATCATCGTTTTCCTCGGTTCAACTCGCGAAGGCCGTCAAGGCGAAAAGGTAGCTCGTTATGTCCAAAGTGTGTTGGAAAAGACTGGATTGTCGGCTAAAATATTTGGTAAATATTTTCTTTTTAAAATCTCAATTTCTTGTAGGAATTAATTCACAATATTACTATTCATTTTATGTAGATCCCCTTGAAATGGACTTTCAAGTGCTTAGACAACCTCTGCATTTCATGAAAGACAAAAGTGCTGCTCCAAAGTGGCTAACTGAAGCTAATGAAGAAATAGCAGCAGCAGATGGCTTTGTTGTTGTACTATCCGAATACAATTGTGGCATCCCGCCAGCTCTAGGCAACATGATGGATCACTTTCCACCAAGTTCTTATCGCCACAGACCTTGCAGCATTATCACCTATTCCATGGGTAAGATGAAGCAATTTCCTATCTAAGTGAACCTGAAAACTAAAACTCTTTTCTTTTTATATGCAGGTGACTATGGAGGAGTCCGAGCAGCCACCATTGTCCAGCCTTTCTTGAGTGAACTTGGAATGATTGCTCTGCCAGTTCGCGTTTCATTGCCAACAGTTCATAAAAAGTTCGAAGAGGATGGTCAGCCAAACGATACACGTTTCCAAGACAATGTTCAGAGACTAGCCACTGAATTATCTTGGTACGCCGATGCCTTGAAGAATCAAAAAGCCGCATCAGAAATTCCTAAATAAGATTTAAGTTAATCCGTCCTCAAACTACTTCAGTAGCAATTTTCCGTCTCACCAGCCACAAATAAATGTTTCACAAATTCATTCCATAATCTGAGCCCAATACACTAAATGTATCTCTTTCTCTTGTCTTGTCATTTTAGCATTGTTTATTGTTTTCGTGCTCGTCATTTGGTGTTCGTTATTTACCCTCGGTGTTGCCATGGCAATGCATCCCTAAAAATAATTTTACTTTTCTCTAGATGATTAATTTTTCAATAAATTATTTTAAAATAAATCTACTAAAACAAGATTCCTTCGGTAATATCCTTCGGTAATTTTTTAAACGTTAAAGAGACAGAAAATAAAGGTTATGGTAGATTAATACATACTATAAAGTTTGGAAAATTCTATTTCCCTTTATTCTCTTTCATAATTGATTCTTTATAACTAATTGACTAATAATCTGTTAATAAAAAATATTATGAGTGGTGCGACTTAGGTGTGGCACGTCGCACTTCATGTTTAGATTAAGTTTTAGCAACATTTATTACTGTAGTAACATGGAATTGGAAAAATTATTATTTACATATAAACTATAAAGAAATGGATGTGGTCTCTCAGCAGTTAGATAAACCACCACTGAAAACATCTTAATTCAGGCATATAACCTAAGTGTTTTATGATCGGTTTCGAAATCGATACCGATGGTAGCGTCGCTAGCGATATTACCATAGCTTTACTTCGTCTTTCGTTACATTGTTTGGTGTACACACCAACCGGACCACGCTTTCCCTTAAACTCAATGTCAATGTTGGTCTAATGGTTAGCAATCCGGGCTGCCACTCGTATGGATCGCGGTTCGAATCTCGATGGAGTCATTTAGGATATTTAAAATTTGTAACTTTTGAAAAATTACACTTCTCGGAGGTAAATGGAAGTGGAAGATCGGTGTTAACTCTTCACGACCGCCAAAAGATATTGATGACTGTGGAGAGGACAAGGGAAGAAGAGATAGATGACCCAGAGCTTCAAAATGAGTATGATCAAACATTTTTTAAATGTTCCTCAACTTCTTGGTTTATGACTAACTGTTAAAAAAAGGGGAATAGAAATTTTTCTTGATCAAAAAATTTATTAAAATCAAGATCATCATTTATTAAAAACAGTAAACAAAAAGAGGCAATAATAAGAACAATAAAGACGAAATCGAACAAGAACAATAAAAATCAAATCAAATATCATCAAAATATCAATATCATATCATGAAAACTTGTCTCGCTAGGGAAGATTCAAACTTTTTTTCTTTTTGTTTACACTGCTGAGCACTCACTGCACTGACAGTTGGAAGGTTAAGCAAACAAAAGCGAATTCACTGCCTTGGATTCGGCAACCAGCTAGGTAACAAATACGCAAATTAAATTTTTTAAACAGTAATAAAAATAAATGAAAACCCCGTGGCGCCATGTATCAAATTTTGACAGAATTATGTACAAAACTTGGTGACGATTGGTCATTCAGGGAAGAAACGTATAAAGGAAAACTAAATGGACATTAAACCCTCTGAATTTCACTACTAGCTACTACTACCCTACCCCCTATACCCCACACCCTATATTGTTAAGGACCTTCGTATATAAATATACCTCAGGGATAAAACAATTACTAGAAGACAACATAGTCTCGGGGGGTGTACGGAGAATGTTTTATTATGGGTTCGAAATAAACCATTCTCCGTACCACCCCAGTTTTTGAAGTTCTCCGTACCACCCTATTGTTGAAATTCTCCGTACCACCCTATGTTAAGACCCAGTGCACAACGAGGCTTGACAAGCCTCCGCTCATGGATTGCAATGAAATAAACGGCTGAAATCCTCACAAATATCGGTTTATTGGGTTTAATAACAATATTTAATTTCCTTTTTAATTCTATTAAACCTTTTTATCATTCTATCTAATTATTGTGCGATGTATTTACTATCGATTCCTAAAAATCGATAGTAAAATAAGTGGTTTGGGTGCAGACAACAGGACTTGTTTGTTTACGTTTTTTAAACGATGACGTCTTTAGACGAAAGAGCAGTGCTGAAGCTCTGCAGGCATTAGTTACGCCTAAAATTTTCGAAGGAATTGCTATTCGCAGCTTGAAGAATATCAAAGGGAGAAACAACGAATAATCGATCAACGAGTAAGAATAAGCCAGGGGAAATCTAGTGCTAGCAGGCTTGCTGGTCCACCTGAGCTGGCCTCAGGAGCGAGAGTTCTCAAGAGATGCTCAAAAGAAGTATCCATCTTAATATGGTCCATGTAAGAAGTGTAACTTTTGTTCAACTATATTTCTTTGTAAAAACAATCTGTATTTAACTTGGTGTTTTCTTACATGTTTATAGACCAAGTACTTGGAAAGGAAGGCCCAAAATCCCAAGAAGTCAGACAGTGGAAATCCTAGCAATTAGACTAAGCGATTAAATAGTCTTCATGACAAGCATCATGTGCTGGTGTTATTGAATAATCATTGCCATTCCATTGTCTTATTTGATTTGTGTGAAAACCAAACAGTTTTCGTGCAGTGTCAAATGGTGTAAGTTTTATAATGAAGATGCTGAAATCTCAGGTAGTTCACTGGTAATCCAGAGACGTTAAGTTTAAAATGTTTATTTCAACCAAAATTATATTTTTATAGATACCCAAAGAAGGCGCATATTGACAAAATAAATTTGATCGTCACAAATCAATGAGAAGGGTGTTATCGTGACACAACCACATTTAGATAGTGGTATATTTCCGTAACACACACTTGGTTCAAGGTAGAAGCTACTTGCTCACCGTATTACATATTTTATTTATATCTTGTCTCTCTTTTCATTTACAGTTCTTTTGATCGAACGATGTGTTCATTGATGCACAGATGTTAATTCTACGATATAAGTAAGCAATTGTTCAAAAACCAGAACGAGATGCCATGTTTGTTTGCTTCTCCACCCGCTGAATCTCCGTTCGCACAATGGGAAGATTACACGGATGAGTTTACGGAAAAGAAGAAGAACTATTGGACGAATTGAGGACGGGCGTAGAGGAGTTTGAAGAAGGAGACTTCGGATATGCCACTTAAGCAAGTGAAGGTTGCGATTCGGATGCCTTAGACGAGCTCACGTCTACTCCATCAACAAATTACTAATTTTTGTTTTGGAAGTCTGTATAATGCATGAATCAATAATCTATTGCATACAAATATTAAACTGAACTCTCCAGTGTTTTTACTTCAATTTGCTCGAAGGAAGGTTTTGGAGTGCGATAATGGCCGACTCGTCGGATGTCTACTAAGGCAGTCTATTTTCGTTCCCTTACGGTTTTGAGCGTAATTCTGCGTAAATAAAATATAGCGAACCGATAGAAGCATCTATCAATATGAGAACTACATCTCGCATGAAATTTAATAAATTCCCGTCAGGGAAATCTACCGAAAATGAGGCTCAAAGTTTATTTTCTTGGGATTTTAGCCCAAGAAGCTGGTTTTTAATTTAGTTGAGGGGTTACTAGCTAATCAAAAATAGTTTTAATTAGTGTAAAAGATAGACAATATAAAGGACAACAACATACTGAAAATTGAGCAACTTTCTTTGGCTTATAAGATACGAATAGGGGTAAAAACGCCAGCCGTAGAGCGCGCGGAAGTAAAAATTCTTTGGCCGTTGATTACACATACGTGTGTACATATTATGCTGATTCTGAATGCATATTTCGATTCAGCGTAAAAAGTTGAGATAGAGGTGTAATTTTCATCCATATTGGTGGTCAGCCGCGTAGTAGCGTGCGTGAAAATAAAAATTCGTTCACAGTTAATTACCCATACGTGTGTTCATTTTAGGCTTATTACGACCTGATATTCCGATTCAGGGTAAAAAGTTGAGTCTAGGGTGTAATTTTCATTCATTTTGGCGGTAGCCTGCGGGATTTAATTTTTTGCGATCAATCTTTTTTCCGAAAAAAGTCCGCCCTGTTAACGTATGCGAGTTGCTGCGCTTTTTCCCTTAAAAAAAAACAGTCGTAAACTAATAACTCCCGCAGGCTACCGCCAAAATGAATGAAAATTACACCCTAGACTCAACTTTTTACCCTGAATCGGAATATTAGGTCGTAATAAGCCTAAAATGAACACACGTATGGGTAATTAACTGTGAACGAATTTTTATTTTCACGCACGCTACTATGCGGCTGACCACCAATATGGATGAAAATTACACCTCTATCTCAACTTTTTACGCTGAATCGAAATATGCATTCAGAATCAGCATAATATGTACACACGTATGTGTAATCAACGGCCAAATAATTTTTACTTCCTCGCGCTCTACGGCTGGCGTTTTTACCCCTATTTGTATCTTATAAGCCAAAGAAAGTTGCTCAATTTTCAGTATGTTGTTGTCCTTCTTATACTCTATCTTTTTCACTTATAAAAACTATTTTTGATTAGCTATTTATCCCTAAATTTAAATAAAATCCAGCTTCTTGGCGGCTAAAATTCCAAGAAAATCATCTTTGAGCCTCATTTTCGGCAGATTTCCCTGACGGGAATTCATTAAACTTCATGCGAGATGTAGTTCACATGTTGATAGATGCTTTAATCGGTTTGCCACATTATATTATCCCAGAATTAGACTCAAAACAACAAGGGAACGAAAATAGACTGCCCCAGTAGGCATCCGACGAGTCGGACATTTGTAAAGGTCGACACAACGGAATCATTGTGTCACCAATACGAAGAACTTAAATACTATGAGGCGACTTTACTCACAATGTCAAAGTGAAGTGTCTAAGACCAACGGGAATAATTAAGGCTAAACGATGTATTAATAACGGACAGATCATACAATAAGGTGAACTAATAATATTAAATAAAGAGACAATAAATAAATGAGACAATACTACTTGTACGGAGAAAATGTGGTAGCGGGCTCAGCGGTTAGGCTTGTCGAGAAACGGCAAGTTTCGAGGTACAGTTGGAAAATGGCACTTAGCTTAAATAACAGGCACTGAGCACAAGGGAAAAATATAACTAATACAATACCAAAAGGAGAGTGCGACTGGAACACAATGGTAGTGTGAATGCCGTGGGAGAATGCAGTCCAGAATAACATTTACATACAGTTTTTATACTAATTCTGGCTGCACGGTTAGCATAGGCCTAGAGAGGAAGTATAGGGAGCAGACATGTTTAGGCCTAGAGAGGATAGTATAGGGAAACGTGCGCAGACACGTTAAAACATGGTCAGAGCGGAGACGGACGAAAAGGGGGTTTGTTATTGAAAAGCGTTGAAGGAAAAAGGGAAATATATTTATATAGTGTCATAAAAGATAAAAGTACGCCTAAAGTTAATATGGCAAAAAGGGGAAAGGGGATAGTAAAAAGGGAAAGGGATGGGGCGAGTTGGCGACAGATGGGGTGAGTTGGCGGCAGATTCAAATGGTAGCAGCCTCCTCGGGTATGAGATGGAGTATAGCGGAAGCGACATCTAGTAGTCGACGTTAGAGATTGTCTTGTAGAAAGGGAAAGTAACAAGGGGAAGGGATGAGGCGAGTTGGCGGCAGATTCAAATGGTAGCAGCCTCCTCTGGTATGAGATGGAGTATAGCGGAAGCGACATCTAGTAGTCGACGTTAGAGATTGTCTTTTAGAAAGGGAAAGTAACAGAAAAACGGGAGTCGACCGAGCGTTCTGTTACATCGCTCCCGGCCCTATGAGATTACGTCACGGAATCTAAACAGCAGACGGATCGTATTCGGAATGATTCTGATCATCATCCAAATAGTAAGATCCTTTGAAGTGGTCAAATTTTTCTTTCAAATATTGCAGCAGTTTCGAGGCTCCGCAACAATTTGTAGCGATGCAAATGGCCACGCCGAAAATAAGAGCACAAATTAGAGCGACGATAAGAAGGAAGAGACGGAAGTTCCTAAAAGCTGTGTTGGTTTTTTCAATTTCCGTAACAATGATGTTGGATGCACCAACGGTAGTATCTTGTGAAGATCCCTTTGCAGACTGTTCGTTGATTGAGGCCGTCAGGTCGGCTATGATATCCATTGGGCTGGTCTGTGAGTCAGCATACGCAGGATTTGAACATTGACTATATTGATATTCGAAGAAAGTAACATCAGTATAGCGAAAAGCGTCTGCCAAATCACGTTGAGGAACGACGAGAGAAGTCTCAACAGGCTCCTAAATATTATTGCGGAAGGCGTGGAGACGATCATTAAAATTCACGGTCCCGCTAGTCCAATAGTAAGGAGTGAAATTTGTCAGCTCCCATCCGGTCCGGCTGACAGTGAAATTTTTGTAGCGAGGCTGTGCTCCACAAATAGTGATTTCAGTAGTAAAGTTGACAGGAATGGGTGTGAACTGAATAGCCGAGACATCCGGTGCTGTTGGCACTACTTTTCGCATGTTTGATGTGATGTTGTTCTTCAAATGATGCGAATTAAATCGTTTTCTTTGATGAACAGTTAATAATGATGAGGAGCAACATGATTTGGGATTAATGGAATACGTGTTTAACATATGCGGCGTAATTGTAAGTAAGAGAATTTTAAGTATAGGAATAAGTAATAATAAATAAGTAAGTTAAAAATAGTAAGGGGAAAAGAGAGAAAGAGAGGAAAAGAGAGGCGCGAAAAGAACAAGGCGACAAAAAGGGACATATTTTTATCATAGGGAAGAGTGGAAGGTATACTATATTGAGGACCCATGGCTGTTTCCTTTCCCCCAAAAATGTTTTACCCAAAATACGGAGGAGAAAAATAGAGAAGGTAGAAAGGTGAGGTGTCTGGGGAGTTGGACATTTTTTCCTCGAGCTTATCGGTGGAAGGGAGGGCGAAGGAAGTAAACAATATAACGATGGAACATATGGAATTTAGTAGCTTTTCAGCTTTTCACGAGTGGAGGAGTGTGTTGAGAGATGTGGAAAAAGGTGCATATAAATATAAATCCACCCAAAAGATTACAAAGAGAAAAAATGTTTCAAGTTCATCGACGTTATTTGTGTGAAAGTGATATGTGAATATATGTGATTGCATGGATAGTAGGGTGTTTTTCTTTTTGTTTTGATTTGTTTCGTTTGTTGTTGACATACATTGTTATACATTTGATTGTAAAATTTTGATTTGATTTGATTGATTTGATTTGCAAGTATGCATTAATTTTTTTATTGTTGTTTGCTATTTTTTTTTCAGTATTTTGATTATTCTTTTTTCTTAAATCATTTTTTCTATTATTTTTTTTGTTTTGTTTTGTTTTTATTTTTTTTTCAAAAGAGAATTAACGAAGTTAGAAGGGGGAGTATTTCTTAAAGCGGAAGACCCTAGCTATATTTCATTATAAGTTTTATTTCCGAATTGATGAGGATTTGCAATTTTATCATTTTGAAATTTGGTGAATCTCATTTGACTTGTTCGTCAACAATTGCACTTCCTCATCAATGATAAAATAATACCCAGAAAATTTACAAGTTAAGTCTACACCAAAGTGAATAAATTTAGATCAGTCCAAATGAAAAGAGGGGGGAAATCAAATTGCTTGAGCACGTAGCTTGAAATCTCAGATCACTTAGATCTTATTTAAACAGTTTATTTATTAAAAGAGGGGGGGGGGGGTATTGTACCTGTGAAGAAGAAAAGTAGCCAGGCTGCATTAAACACAAATAAAATTACTATAGCACTTAGCTTATTTGAATTCCCCTAAGCACTTAGCAAAGACGAAACAACAACTGCAAATGGCACAAAGCGCATGCAGCAAAAAAAAATGTGTTTTAAACCAATTTTAGCACATAGCTAGTGGTTTAACACGAAAATATCTGGCACATAAAAGTAGCAGAAGATTTTCTTAACTTATTTAGCACATAGCTTTGCAAGTTAATTTTACAAATTAAAATATTGAAGCACTTAGCAACTGAGTTATAATTTACTGGCTTAGCACATAGCGACACACAGCAACGTTTCAAATTTAAATATTGAAGCACTTAGCAATGGAGTTATAATTTACTGGCTTAGCACATAGCAAAAACCCAGCAATGGATTGTTCATTTTGATTTGTTTTTGTAATTCTGTTGGTTAATTTGTATCTCTGATTTTAATAAATGATTTGATTTGATTTTTTTTTTCAATTATTCATATTTTGGTGTCTTTTTAATATGTTTGTGTGTTTTTTTTTTCAATCAGTTATTTTTTTTGTTAGTTATGCCACTACATGCATATTCTGTCAGGGCAGTCTTTGATTTTATGACCCCGTTGACGACAAGAATAACAAAGTCGCCTTTCACTACCGAATTGTGGCGGAAAAGGGTGATCCACTTGTTGAAGCTGTATATTAGGTTGATAGGGCGGCTGCTGAATAGCCTGAGGGAAAATGCGGGGGGGGGCTGCGGAAACTGCGGAACTGGGGGTTGGAGGGAAAAGTCTAACGGTGGAAGATTTGGATTTGGATAATGGGAAGGCTGACTGTCAAAAAGATATGTTTCCATCCCGACGGGTTGTTGAAATCTAGTGTTTGGCCGTTGCTTATTAAAATTATTTCTGGGGGCGGAGCTTTGATGATTTTGCTGATAAGATTGCCCAACGCTATTCTGATTAAGAGAATTATTTGTTTCCACGTTTGCTTGCATTAGGCCTCGAAGGTCAATGATCGATTCAGTTAATCGGTCCAATCGATTATCAAAATTTGAATTTTGGGCCGAGTTATTATATACATTCGCCTCAGCAGGCTTATTTCCCATTTTAAGACTGGTTGCAATGGCACAAATTGTTTCGTTTTGTTTTTCTATTGCCTGAACTATGAGAGAATCTTTCTGATCGTTAGCTGCTACTGCATTGACAAATACTTTTTGGTCTTTGCTGTGCTGGTCTAACTGTACTCTTTTCGCATATATCTGAGTTACTGATACAAGTTCCTCAAAAGAAGAGACTTTTTTGTAGCGTACAATATGTTGTAGCTCATGCTCTAGGCCTTGCAAAAATTTCTGACGGAGAAAACGTAGCTGAGTCGTTTTTTCTTCCGCTGACTCAAGTTTGTTTGAAGGATAAGCGCGCTGATATATTGTTTTTAAACGAAACGCGTAGTTTAAAATATTTTCTTTAGGCTTTCTTTGTATTTCATCGAATTTAGTCTGATAATAGTCGGAATCTTCGTCGCCATGAAAGTTTTCTTGGAAATAGGATTTTATACTACTATATTCTTGGGTGCCACTTTCCATTATATTCTGTAATAGGTCGTATGCTTCTCCTGACATTTTAGTCGATAGCATATTGACTATATCTGCGTTATTCCAATTTGACATTGCGACTACGTTGTCAAATAATTTAATCCAGCGATCAAAACGAACAGCTGGACTTCCAGTATAATTTTGAATCTGATTCAACATGGTCATAGCTCCTCTTCCCTTATGAGTATCCGAAAAATTTTGGCTTGGTCTATTGGGACTACTAGCTTTTTTGGGAGAAGGGCTTCTTATTGAAGAAGAATTATTATTGCCTTTTGGTTTGAGGCTTTTAATAGTGTCACGAGATGGCTGATATTCAACGAAGAAGGTTGATTCGTCGGTATCTGATGATTGTGTGTCAGACTCTCTTGGTCTATAATCATTACTTCCTCTACCTGCCCATCCGCTGGGATTTCTTTCGTCGCTTCTTCTTTCATAGTCTCCTTCCCTTCTAGCCCTACGGGGAGGTTCATCGACTGTTCGATGTTGCTCGAAAAAGCTGGGTTTTGGGCGAGTGGAATCGGCAGCCATTTCCTCTGAGTTATATTTCCCTTTATTGATTCTTTCTTTCCCCCCGTAACTTGTATTTTTGATACTAGTTTTACTGGGCTCTGTTGGTCTATTTGATTGCTCGGCGTTGCAATTTCTCTCAACAAAGTCTCTATCTGTATTTGGATTCGTGCAGCAAACGAGTCGGATCTGCCGATATTGCTGCAGAAATTAAATACTTTCTCCGATACTGTATCTTCGTCTGGGGATTTTTGATTAACTTCGTTTGTCGCGCAAGCGCCTGATAGATAATTGGGAGTGTCGATGTCGGAAGAATGCACACCCGATCTTGGGTAACTAGGCTGAAAAGGCGTAATAAATTCACTCCCAGAAACGACGGGAAAATACGGCAATCGCTCAGATTTATTGTGCTGATTGTCGGTTTGTAACGAAAAATTAACTTTTCTTTCGCTGCGTGGTGGTGACAACTCAATATCGACGATAGATGTTTGAGTGGGTGGTAAAGAGAGAAAATTCCCTGCTGTTTCGGGACCCAAACACGACTGATCGTTTCTAATTTGGTATTGAATATCCCCACTTCCTGTAGGAATTCCCAAGTCGCGTTGATGAATTCGATTATCGTTATTAGCTCGGTCACTGCACAATTCGCATATACAGCTAAAAGGGCTGTCGTTTCTAACGCTCGAGTCCAAATCCCCGTCGGCTTGTCGTTTAAACGGATTAATCTCGGAAGGATTTGGAAAACCGGAAGAGGAAGAGGGAAATGGGAAAATCGGTCGAACGGATTCCTGATAGCTGTTTTGAAAAATTCCCGAAGTGGGGAAATATCTGTTACTACTGGCCCCTTCTTCAAGATAACCGTAATTGACTTTATTATCTCTGAGCTCGTCGAGTAATTTGGGCGGGGCTTTTTCAGTTCGTTCGTCACCAAATACTCGTATTTGCTGCGAATTGATTGTATTTCGGCCGTCCTCGTTTCCACGGGAAATTGTTTGTTTAACGGGAAA
Organism: Daphnia pulicaria; assembly: GCF_021234035.1. Classification (NCBI taxonomy): domain Eukaryota; kingdom Metazoa; phylum Arthropoda; class Branchiopoda; order Diplostraca; family Daphniidae; genus Daphnia; species Daphnia pulicaria. The sequence continues at coordinate 43,411,699 of NC_060913.1, read as the reverse complement.
TTCGATAATATCCTCAACTGATTCTTCCTCTCCCCCTATAGCGATACTATGCTTTCCCAGTTCACTTATAACGTTATCGAAATGAATATACGTTGTGTAAGTTATCGGGTTATGAATGGCCTCGATAGTCGAATTATTAAACGCTACTGGCGTGGGCAAAACTGTGGGGGAAGATTGCGTATTAATCCACCAATACGATTAAGAGTTTCAAAAAGAGTATCTTCTTCTTCAACAGCTGATTGACAATCAATGCCGTTGGCAGTCGTGATTAAATTGTGATTAGTTACTGAAATTTCCGCGTTATTTTGAATAAAAGTTGTCTTATTTTCAGTATTTTTAACAGGAAAATTTGAAATTTCGTTTACAGTTAGATCTTCTGGTATTTCAATAATAGTATCAGTTGCGCCAGAATATTTTTTTATTATACTAATTTGCCCTACACTAGTATGATTAGACTGAACGGTCTCTGGCGATTTAATTACTGAAGGAACAGAAATAATCGGCTCAATTTCTTTTGGAGAAATGGAACGGTCAAACGCAAGCTTCTTAATCGGAGAAATAGTCGATTCAACTTTAGATTTTTTCGGCGACGGGGAAAAAAACTAACGAATTTTTCAGCAAAAGATTTTGAAGTTCCCTTATTTACGTTTCGTTTAAACAAATATTCAGGATCGGGAATACTTTTTAATTGGACATAATTCTTATTTGATCGAGTAGGTCTATTAATAACACGAGTGTCTATTGTTTGGCGCTTTTGAACGGTAGATGCGAGCGGAGTGGAAGTAATTTGGACAGAAAGAGGAAGTTTAGTTGGAAGAATCGGTACAGTTTTATCAGTAGAAATATTGTTTAAATCTTCCAAGTTTTTACGAAAAATACTTTTAGTCTTAGGCCTAGCATCGTACGATGACATTGTAAGTGAGTTCGAAAACCGCTGCCACCAGATGTAAAGGTCGACACAACGGAATCATTGTGTCACCAATACGAAGAACTTAAATACTATGAGGCGACTTTACTCACAATGTCAAAGTGAAGTGTCTAAGACCAACGGGAATAATTAAGGCTAAACGATGTATTAATAACGGACAGATCATACAATAAGGTGAACTAATAATATTAAATAAAGAGACAATAAATAAATGAGACAATACTACTTGTACGGAGAAAATGTGGTAGCGGGCTCAGCGGTTAGGCTTGTCGAGAAACGGCAAGTTTCGAGGTACAGTTGGAAAATGGCACTTAGCTTAAATAACAGGCACTGAGCACAAGGGAAAAATATAACTAATACAATACCAAAAGGAGAGTGCGACTGGAACACAATGGTAGTGTGAATGCCGTGGGAGAATGCAGTCCAGAATAACATTTACATACAGTTTTTATACTAATTCTGGCTGCACGGTTAGCATAGGCCTAGAGAGGAAGTATAGGGAGCAGACATGTTTAGGCCTAGAGAGGATAGTATAGGGAAACGTGCGCAGACACGTTAAAACATGGTCAGAGCGGAGACGGACGAAAAGGGGGTTTGTTATTGAAAAGCGTTGAAGGAAAAAGGGAAATATATTTATATAGTGTCATAAAAGATAAAAGTACGCCTAAAGTTAATATGGCAAAAAGGGGAAAGGGGATAGTAAAAAGGGAAAGGGATGGGGCGAGTTGGCGACAGATGGGGTGAGTTGGCGGCAGATTCAAATGGTAGCAGCCTCCTCGGGTATGAGATGGAGTATAGCGGAAGCGACATCTAGTAGTCGACGTTAGAGATTGTCTTGTAGAAAGGGAAAGTAACAAGGGAAAGGGATGAGGCGAGTTGGCGGCAGATTCAAATGGTAGCAGCCTCCTCTGGTATGAGATGGAGTATAGCGGAAGCGACATCTAGTAGTCGACGTTAGAGATTGTCTTTTAGAAAGGGAAAGTAACAGAAAAACGGGAGTCGACCGAGCGTTCTGTTACACATTACCGGCACTCCAAAACCTTCCTTCGACGGCTTCGAGCACATAGAAGTAAAAACACTGGAGAGTTCAGTTTAATATTTGTATGGAATAAATTGGTTCATGCATTACAGACTTGCAAAAGAAAATAATAGTGATTTGTTGATGGCTAAGGCGTCCGAATCGCCATCTTCAGTTGCTTCAGTGGCGTATCCGAAGTCTCCTTCTTCAAACGCCTCTACGCCCGACAACAATTCGTCCAATAGTTCTTTTTCTTTTCCGTAAACTCATCCATGAAATCTTAACCTTTTGCGAACGAAGATTCAGCGGGCGGAGAAGCGAACAAACATGCCCATCTTGTTTCATCAAAGGAACTGTAAATGAAAAGAGAGACAAGATATAAATAAAATATGTAATATGGTGAGCAAAGTAGCTTTAACCTGAACCAAGTGTGTGTCACGGGAATACACCGCTATTTAAATGTGGTTATGTCACGATAACACCCTTCTCATTGATTTGTGACGATCAAATTTATCTATTCAATACACGCCTTCTTTGGGTATCTATAAAAATATAATTGTGGTTGAAATAAACTTTTTAAACTTAACATTATGTCTCTGGATTACCAGTGAACTTAGCTACCTGAGATTTCGGCACCTTCATAATGAAACTTACACCATTTGACACTGCACGAAAACTGTTTGGTTTTCACACAAATCAAATAAGACAATGGAATGGCAATGATTATTCAATGACACCTGCACATGCTTTCCAGGAAGACTATTTAATCGCTTAGTCTGAGATTGCCAGGATTTCCACCATATGACTTTTTGGGATTTTGGGTCTTCCGTTCCAAAGTCTATAAACATGTAAGAAAAAACCAAGTTAAATACAGCTTGTTTAAAACAGAAATATGGTTGAACAAAAGCAACACTTCTTACATTGACCATGTTAAGATACTTCTTAATTGAGCCTTCCTTGATAGCTCTAGCTCGGTATCCCGTCGTTTCGGACCCTACCATTTCGGCCCCATACCTTTTCGGCCCTTTTTAAAAATTTCGACCCGGGGCCGAAAATGTCCAAAACTGGGTCCGAAATGGCTTGTTATAATAAAAAAAATTTAAAGAAAGAAAGAAGTTTGTATTGTTTATTTTGCATTGATATAGGCATAACATTATTATTATGGTGACTCAATCGATTGGTCGTCATAAACTTGGTCATCAATCAACGTCCTAAATTTAGCCCTATTGTGCTTAGCGAAAAGAGCAGCGCATAGTTGAAGAAGTTTTTCAGAACCAATCCGTTGATCATTATAATCCTGCCAAAATGTGGAAAGACAGTGCTGCATTTATAGAGTGTCTTTGCGTAAGTTACTCAAAGCTTCATTTTTAGATAACAGTTTGGCTTGTAAATCAATGGATTCTGCCTCTGAACGCACTATTCCAATAAATTTTACGAGATTTGGGGAGTGGGGACCTGAACAGAAGCTCCCTCCCAAAACAAACAAAGAATTTTAAAACTATCTCTCAAAATTTTTATTTATTTCAACAAATTATATCATTTAACAATCAAACAAAAATATTAATGAAAATGGGGCCGAAAAGGTAAACAGTGGGGCCGAATTGATAGGTCCTTTTCGGACAGGGCCGAAATGGTACGGGGCCGAAATGGTAGGGTCCGAAATGCCATACATCCCTCTAGCTCCTGAGGCCAGCTCAGGTTGACCCACAATCCTAGCACTAGATTTCTCCTGGCTTATTCTTACTCGTTGATCGATTATGCGTTGCTTCTCCCGTTGAGCTTCATCGTGCAATTCCTTCGAAAGTTTCAGGCGTAACTAATGCCTGCAGAGTGCAGAGCTTCTGCACTGCTCTTTCGTCTAAAGACGTCATCGTTTAAAAAACGTAAACAAACAAGTCCTGTTGTCTGCACCCAAACCACTTATTTTACTATCGATTTTTAGGAATCGATAGTAAATACATCGCACAATAATTAGATAGAATGATAAAAAGGTTTAATAGAATTAAAAAGGAAATTAAATATTGTTATTAAACCCAATAAACCGATATTTGTGAGGATTTCAGCCGTTTATTTCATTGCAATCCATGAGCGGAGGCTTGTCAAGCCTCGTTGTGCACTGGGTCTTAACATAGGGTGGTACGGAGAATTTCAACAATAGGGTGGTACGGAGAACTTCAAAAACTGGGGTGGTACGGAGAATGGTTTATTTCGAACCCATAATAAAACATTCTCCGTACACCCCCCGAGACCAGGCTGCTAGAAGAAGTAAAATTAATTCCGACATTATTTTGATAAAATTTATTCACTAGTTTATTTAAACTGCAACTTGGCAGCTATGCAAATCTAACCTTCGCGTCGAAATTGCCTTTTTTTTTGGAAATCGTATCATATGGTCGACGAGTTTGAAAGCCGGGGGTGTGCTTGTTTATGATACGTTTGATGGATTATTTTCACGATCAGTGAATTTCTAGTTTTTTTTTCTTTGAGCTGAAAATAATGGCAAATGCCCCAGTCATTGTCATTGAAGACAATCCATCAAATTTTTTGGAATATCGTTTACGAGGTCAACCTTCTGTCATTTCCTTTGAAGAGTTGAATTTGGGGCATTCTTCTCTTCGTAAAATTGCGGTATGAAGGGATTTCTAGTAACAAAATAACTGGCATTTAACTGTTTTACTATTTTTCGTATTGTTATAGCCTTACGCACTGAAGATCAGGCAAACTGCACTTATACCAACCCAACAGTTTTTCAGTTATGCTGCAGTTGTGGCAACTATCGATGAAACCAGTTTAGCTTGCATCATTTTTGACTTGGTGAATGCTGATGAAATAATTGCTTACGCCGGGCATTTCGTCATCCAAAAAAATTTCTTATTTGATCCTGTTTCAAGAGAACCAGTTATTTCAGATTTATCACTGCTGGACAGCAAAATATGTCAGTATTTTTTATTGGAATTTTTGTTGTTGATTATCACATTTAACTTGTTCTATTGTCATATTTCCAGATCAAAGTCACTTGACTCTTTTTTCTTCGGCAAATCCACATCTTCTGCAGTTTCAAGATTACTTTCTTCACATGTGTGAGCCTTACCAAGAGCTGGTAACAAAATCTCAGGATATGTTGATGTCTACATTACAGCAGCAAAACAATGTATAGTAGTTTACTGAATTCAAATAATACTGAAAGCTTTTTAATTTCAAAATTCACTTTTCAATTAGGTTGTTTCCATGCCAAATGAAAGCAATCGGGTTGTATATTTGCTGCGAGAACCACTGACAACAAGTTTCTACCATGAAACAGCATTGGTAACAGTTTATTTGTCATCTTTTTAAAGAATTATAACAAATTAGTTTACTAAGTTCATCTTATTAGCCAATCAGTAAAAAGAGCGTGAAGAGGATAACCCAAAAAATTCAGCCTATTGGATCAGTCAAAGTAGTCTACGGTGAACTGGGATCTTTCCATTCTCATTCTTACTGCCAACCCAAGGCCACTGAAGATGTAAGTTTTAATTCACTCCAATTTTTGTTGGCATTTATCTTCTTCATTTCAAAATTGTATCCCTGTTGGCAGGCTACCAATTTCAACGCAGTTGACGAAACCGATGGCAAAACCACTTATTACTCTGCATACGAAGAGCCAGGGCTCATGCCATTTTACTACACGAGTTACCTGCTAGGCAGCTTGCGAGATCGCCATGTTGTCGGTGTACTAGAAAAGGATAACTTCTTCATCATGGCCACCAAGCGAGTCTACAAAAGAAACTCGCCCGCAGTTCCAATCAGCCCCGAGAGTCTGGAGGGATCGGAAGTGGTCCAAAAGATCCACCTGCCTTCCACCCTGTCTCTATCTCAGGTGGTGACCATGTTGGAGCTGCGTCAAATCCTTCGCCACCCTTTCATGTTCCCTGAAGAAATTGAAGCCATCACAAAATCATTTGGATTCGACGGTAAAAATTGTCATTTCATTTCCATCGACACTCAAATGTTCAAGAACCTTTTTGTTTTAACATTTCCAGAGGGTTATTTTCCCACGCACACTTTCTCCCATCAGATTGGCCCTAAAACTTGGCTCATCGACATGCTGGACGTTCATTACACCGATTTGTTCCAGAATTCCGTCTGCGAGTACGGGGAAACTCCCATCGATTCCAACAAGCCTTCGCTATTCTGTTTAGACATTGCTCGGCTGTGGATTCACGAATTGCTGATGTTTATCCATGAAGACATACCACCAAATGATGACCGCGAGTTGAGTAATTCCTTCCGGATGACCATCGCCAAGTTTGTCCAGTCTTACCTGGCCAGCTTTGGACTGTCACCCGAATTTGCCATCACTTGCCATCACCTCGGACCGGACGGCATTCCGTCATCCGTCTGCCAGATGTCCGTCTCCGCAAAAGACATTGGCAAGCACATCCAAATGTACCACACGACTCCGCTGCTGGTGTGCGATCATTTCAGACCTTTTTCGCTTTCCTTCACGTCGAAATTCGTCTCGCTGACCAACCAGACGGACGTGTCGCCACTGGAGATCATCAAGTCTCCTCAATTTTTTGCCACTTTTTGGTCGTTGACGGACTACGATTTGTCAGTGCCACTTGCTGCGTACGTACGTAAAGGGCAACGCCTGAAGGTAGCCATTCAACAGACAAATGAAAATCGTGATCTGCCAGCCAGTAAACGGAAGAAAGAGTTGGATCGCTGTAAGGCTTCGATGGACAATCTTCTGGAAGAAGAAAAGGAACAGAAAGATCACAATGTACGTATCATGGCGCGATTAACTCAAGAAAAAGACAGCTGGTTTCTCGTGTCAGAATCCGGAGACCGGAAAGGGGTCGCCCAGTTTCTTCACCACTGCCTTTTTCCTCGCTGCGTTTTCTCCACGCCAGATGCCTTATTTTGCGCTCGCTTTGTACAGGTACGTGCGTGTAAGTAGCTCATCATGAAGATTTTCTCTGGCTAACTTGTTTTTTTTTTTTTTTTTTTGTTGTTTGTTTTTAGCTTATGCACAAATTGAAAACACCAAATTTTTCAACTCTTTATTGCTATGATCGCATCTTTTGTGTTATCACATCATTGACTATGTGTACGGAAAACGAGGCCAATCGTTATGGACGCTTTTTGTGTGCCATGCTCGAAACTGTAATGCATTGGCACTCAAACAAGAAAATATTTGACGAAGAGTGTGCCAATTATCCTGGATTCGTTATCAAATCTCGCGTCGGCAACCAGCCTCTGGAAAATCACGTTGATTTTGAAATCTATCGTCATGTTGTTTACAAGTGGCACCACGAGATTTCCAAAGCGCTAGTTGTATATCTTGAATCAAAAGACTATGTCCAGATTCGAAATGCACTGATTGTTGGAAATGGAACTCTTGTTGGCGGTGTCGGACCGTTCAACTTCCAAGATTGAGTAAAAGAGATGACACCTTTTTGATGTTGCTAGTTCGTCCTTATATTTCACACTGACGTATATACATAATGTTGGGATTTCGATAGCTAGTTTAGGGTTGAGTAGGTTAGGGAACAATAGATTGAGTGGGAAGAGAGGGTAAAATTGGGGCCCTCTGTTGAGGTCCCTACAAATTACACATAAATAACAATAGCAAAGTGTCGATCACTGTTGGGAGTCATTATATTCCCAACATACTCCCCGGCAGAGCCCGTTCAATTGGCTCGACATCCTGATCGACAAGATTATCCGTTGGATGGGAGAGCTGTGATGAATTGAGAATTTGAATGAAGATGGATGACCTGGATTACGAGGAGCTGTTTTGTCAACTGGCTCCGGATTCAGTTAAGTGTCCATTCCATTTGTTTCCGAGTGAGAGTTGGTTGACTCTCTTTGGAAGTTTGCCACCAGGATCCCATACCGATTGGTGTGTGCTGGAATTTTCTTTGATGGCTTTCAACACAAGAATAGTTTTTAGTTGGAGTGAAACGTGTTTGTTAGGTACCTGGGTAAACCATTTTGAGAACGACTGGTCGATGAAATCTTCTTTTTTGATTGTTGACCTTGTGATGCGTTGAGAAGCTGGTTTTACTGGCTCCAAGCGTTTCCGTTTCAGTGAATGTTGATGAGTAGAGAATTCCGGAAAGATGGTTGCTTGACTGCACGGCGATCTAAACTTCGGAACGACTTTTTGGTTACTTGCTGCGCTTGTTGAGTTGACAAATGCAGCGGCTTGTTGACGATCTTCTTTCAATGCTTCCAGCGATGCAGCTGGCCTTCCCGGGGGAAAAAAAGGAACGGAATCAGCCTCTTCTTTGGAGTCGGCTGGCGTAATCCTAATGCATGAATCTTTAGTAATTAGACAATGGAGACAAGGAGCTTCTGCTTGGTAAGACGGAGCTTCTTTCTGAGTAAGAGATTGAGGAGCTTCTGCCGGATTGGCTGGAGCTTTTTCAGAATCGAGAATACAAGGAGCTTCTGCCAGATTGGCTGGAGCTTTTTCTGAGTTGAGAAAAGAAGGAGCTTTTGCCGGAGTAGCTCGAGCTTCTTGAATAGTGAGAGAACAAGGAGCTTCTGCTGGTGTAGCTGGAGCTTCTTGAAAAATGAGAGAACAAGGAGCTTCTGCTTGATATGCTGGAGCTTCTTGCTGATTGAGTGTGCAAGCAGTTTTTTGGTTGCGAGAGGAGCTCGAGAGAATTTTGGGCTCCACTGCTTCCATACCATCTTCAATGGATACGACCGGAACATCTGAGATTGACAGTCCTTTCTTTGGTCGTTGTTGGACACTGGTTCTTCCAGCCTCTTCTTCCATTGGGATTTTTTCTGCTCCATCCAGTTCTGCTGTGTATTCTGATTTAAAAAAAAAAGAATTATTTTCTTTGATTTCATCCCTTTCAAACCTTTTGTTGTCTGGATATCCTTCTGGCCCATCCGGAAACTCCGAGAGTGAGTCGCCTTTTTTCGGTGGGTGGGGGAGACTGGTCGTTCCAGTCTCCGTTCCTTCCTTCTGGATATTTTCTTTTGACTGGTATGAAGGGAAGTTTGAAAAACAACAGCTTTCTGTCGTAGGTGACGACTTAACTGGTGGAATTGGGTCTGGAATAGACGCTGCTGCAAGTTGAGATGTAGTGAGGGTTGACTCGGATGGTTCTATTTCAAATTGAAGGTTTCGCAGAGCTGTGACATCCTTCAGATCAATCACTGGTTGTAGTGAGTTCAGATTTTGAAGGGCTGTTGACGATAGGTTGACAGCTCCTGGAGTGAATAAGGGCACTGAATAGATGGCTGTTATTCCCTGAATGGCTATGTCACGAATTAGTTGATCTTGATTGACTGTTGGGTTTGCTGCCTGGTTTGCCATCAGTTGTCTGGTTTCTAGAACTATTTTCTCGCATTTCACTCTGCGGACTCCGGTTCGAAGGACCATGTTGGAAATGGAACTCTTGTTGGCGGTGTCGGACCGTTCAACTTCCAAGATTGAGTAAAAGAGATGACACCTTTTTGATGTTGCTAGTTCGTCCTTATATTTCACACTGACGTATATACATAATGTTGGGATTTCGATAGCTAGTTTAGGGTTGAGTAGGTTAGGGAACAATAGATTGAGTGGGAAGAGAGGGTAAAATTGGGGCCCTCTGTTGAGGTCCCTACAAATTACACATAAATAACAATAGCAAAGTGTCGATCACTGTTGGGAGTCATTATATTCCCAACACTGATCATCCTAACACGCATCTTGCCATTCTTCCCCGTTATCACGCCTCATGTCGGGGTAATTAGTTGTTATTTCTTTGTTGAAACAAATTAATTAATTTTTATTTTATTTGTTTTACATTCTAACAGTTGATTGATCGAAGTGTCGAAGTAGTACACAGTGAGCAACGAGACATGCAACCGGATTTATCAACGTTGGCTATTTCATATAGTGGTCAATTAAAGAACAAAAAACCTCAATTCCTGAACATGAATTCCATCTGGTGACGAGGAAACCTGTAAGACAGAACATTCAACACGGAACTGGTGAGCTAGCTCAAACGCTCGTCCTCAAAATGCGCTCTCAGGTTAGTAGGGAAAAACGAGTGCTGCCGCGGTGGCCAATTTGTCGTTCCATATTTGTTGATTTCGGCGGCCATTTTTTTTTTCTTAAATAGGCCCGTAAATTTTTGCTGTATTTTCTTATTTATTATCAATATTTGAGCTTTTTAGTGGTGTTTTTCGTACTCAGCTTTCAAATTTACCCTATGTACATCTATTTCTAGTCATTTTGTCTTAATTTTTTTACCAGTTATCTTTCTCTCTCTTGCCTATAGGAACTGTCAAAATGGTAAATTCGTGATTTTAAGGTATATTTAGAACATTAAGTTACTCAGTTTATTACAGGTGATATTTCCTTCAGTAACCTGCTTTTTTCCCATCAAAACACCCCCATTTTCTTTGTAAAATATCAATTATGGGGTATGGCTTGGTAAGCTCGCTAAGTTGTTTCCTGCATTTTACATTCTGTCTATAGAAAGTTTGCAGCCATTCAATTTTATTAACTATTATTCTATTATTATTGATCCAGGGACCCTTTTTCTGAAGAAATTACCAGTATTATTGGTTATCAGTTGAATTTTCTTCATCGTAAACTATGAAGGCTGGAATAAGAACATGTAAGTTGTTTTTTTTTAATTGGACTTGCTTCCATTGTATTTCAATTAATTTAAATATGTTCTTTGATAGGTTCCTGTGTTAAACAACCTCATACAGGTTCAGATTCAATTATATATATTTAGTTTAGTTTTTCAAATTTTCCTTCGCTCTGAAGCATAGGGTAAAATGGAGTTTTGTTAATTTAAACTTAAATTTAAATTGTTTTGATTGGATCTCAATTAATTATTATGTTTTGTTTCATATTTTTCTTTGAAAACAGTCTAAATTTTGCAAATTCAATTTATTTGTAAAAACAATAAATTTTTAAAATTTGGATACTGTTTAGTACTTAAAAGCAGACGCATCTTTGTTTTCTTGTTTGCATTTTCCAGTCTTAAATAGGTCCGTATATTTTTACTGTATTTTCTTATTTGTTATCAATATTTGAGCATTTTAAAGGTTTAAATCCATTCTTAGCTTTTAATTTGACCCTACACACATCTTTTTCCAGTTATTTAGTGTTAATTTCGTTGCCAGTGTTCTTTCTCTCTCTGGTCTAGGAACTGTCAAAGTGGTAAATTGGCAATTTTAATGTATATTTATCATACAAAGTAACTTATTTTTTTACAAGTGAGATTTCCTTCAGAAATCTGCTTTTTTCCATCAAAATACTCCCATTTTCTTTGTAAAATATCAATGATGGGGCATGGCTAGGGTTAGTTCGTAAAGTCATTTCTTGCATTTTACATTCTGTATTTAGGAAGTTAACGGCCCTTTAATTGTATTAAACTTTATTCTTTTATTATTGATCTAGAGACCTTTCATCTGAAGAAATTGCCAGTATTTGTGATCTGCGGGTTTATCTTCATCAGAAGTTATCAATGCTGGAATGAAAACAGGTAACAAATTATATCATAATCCTAAGGAAATGAGTGCAGAAAATAGAAAGAACTTAGATAATGTTGCAGTCCAAACAGAATGTTTGGAATTTGGGAGTTTTTTTATACTGTTTACTACCTTTTATACCCTACTACCTTATTGTGTGTAATGCACTAATGCGTGCGTAAACCTTGACCACGCCCCCTTTAAAACGGGGGCTACTGTGATGCGATGAGCATTTACAAAGAAAAAATCTTTCTACTAATAAACGTTAAATAACTTTACAAATATATTGTAATATACAGTTTGATTGCCCTTTCGACGGATGCCGGACGAACGTCTTCGGATCGCGTAGAATTATTCCGACTACCTCTGCTTTATTAAATTATCGCCTACTTTGGATTGTGTAGCTTTTCCGGTTTTTTTTCTTTTTTTCGGTATGCGTTTTTTTATCTTTCTAATATTTCGGGCGATAATTTAGAAAAAAATCCAGCGAGGACACTCGTCGCGTAAGCATAAGCGCAAGGCACGCAAACACCTTTAACGAACAGGCTTTACTCGGGCTTTTCAGCAAGGCGCAAACATTGCAAGTCGTTATCGTATTTAATTAAAGAAAGGGACAGCCATGGATTCAAAAATAAAGCTTTGTTAGATCTTTTTTCATTGCAATATTCGTCAGCCGGATAATACAGTGTGCGTGAATTCGCCGTTGATTACAGATACGCGCGTACAAAATAGGCTTTTTCTGACTTCATATTTGGATTCAGCGTGAAAAGTTGGGTATGATATGTTATTTCTATTTATTTTGGCAGTAGCCTGCGGGAGTTAGTATTTTGCGAGCAAATTTTTTACGAAGAAAGTCCACCCTGTTACGATAAGCGATTTACGTCGTTTTTTTCCTTGAAAAAAAGGTGTCGTAAACCAATAACACCCGCAGGCTACCGCCAAAATTAATGAAAATAATACCGTATAACCAACTTTTCACGCTGAATATAAATATTAAGTCAGAATAAAAAGCCTAATTTGTACGCGCGTATCTGTAATCAACGGCAAATAAGTTTTCACTTTCACGCACACTTTATTATGCGGCTGACGAATAATGCAATGAAAAAGGATGTCACAAAGCTTTATTTTAGAATCTATTAATGTACCTTTATTCACTTACAAGCGGTTAACGAATTGAAATAAAAGCCTTGATCAGAATTAATAAGAATCAAGAATCCTCCCGCCCCCACACACATTTCTGGACCCAGTACCATAAGATTGATAGCTACGGATTGCCATTATACTACCAAAATTTGTTGGTACTTTCTTCCCGTTTATCGTCTGTCGATAATCGCCAAGAAACGATGCAAACGCAATTGCATAACCAATGAAATATTGAGTAATCATTTTGTTTAGAACTCTTCTTTTAATTTTTCATTGAAGCCCAAGCCATGACCGAAATTTAAATAACTACTAAGACCTTTGCACGTGATAAAAGTATAAAAAAACAATCCAGTGTGTCCCTGGTGTTTTCGTGCGCTAGATTTACGCTATTACTTTCTCATTTGGATTTATTTTTCTAAACTATCACCCAAGCTAAAACCGCATACGACAGCAACAGCATACAGCAAAGATGCGCTTTCGAAAGTAAGGCGGTCATTTTAAAAAAGCGGACAGGCAGGCGGGAAATTCCAAGTGAATGACTTATCTTCTTTTGACTATCATCTTTTGCATTATACATGATAAGAGATAATAATGTGGATGTCGGTACTGGAGCAGGTTGATTATGTGGAACCTTATCACGAATCCCGAATCCGCCACGAATAGATAAATACGCAATGTTTTTAACGCAATTTACAACATTCGCAACATTTTTACATTTTAATATAAAAGAAAAATATGAAATTAAAATGTATGCAAGAACAGTTGTAATAAGTTCTTATATAAATCACATACATACTACTATTTTAAACCAAATCAGTACAAAGAATACATGAAATCACTGGAAAAAGTTGTATTATAGGTGACCATTCTTTGATGTGTATTGGTAGCCTATGCTGCTGACAGCGTCAATTGTCCATTCCATTTACGGGCTGTTTATGATTGTAAAAAATTAAAATGTATTAATAAGATAGTATTTTAAACATCTGTGACCTCTCATACTTACAATACTGTGAATAAACTTTTGCTCAAGAGCTGTAAAATCCTTTGTATTCCTTGATTAGTTGTAAATCCAACAAGGCCTTGGTGTGGTCTTCATCGTAGGATTATTTCTCCTTCCTTGATTTGTCCTGTAAGAAAAAAGTATTAATGTAGCAATTTAAATACCAGGTAGTAAACAGTATAAAAAAACTCCCAAATTCCAAACATTCTGTTTGGACTGCAACATTATCTAAGTTCTTTCTATTTTCTGCACTCATTTCCTTAGGATTATGATATAATTTGTTACCTGTTTTCATTCCAGCATTGATAACTTCTGATGAAGATAAACCCGCAGATCACAAATACTGGCAATTTCTTCAGATGAAAGGTCTCTAGATCAATAATAAAAGAATAAAGTTTAATACAATTAAAGGGCCGTTAACTTCCTAAATACAGAATGTAAAATGCAAGAAATGACTTTACGAACTAACCCTAGCCATGCCCCATCATTGATATTTTACAAAGAAAATGGGAGTATTTTGATGGAAAAAAGCAGATTTCTGAAGGAAATCTCACTTGTAAAAAAATAAGTTACTTTGTATGATAAATATACATTAAAATTGCCAATTTACCACTTTGACAGTTCCTAGACCAGAGAGAGAAAGAACACTGGCAACGAAATTAACACTAAATAACTGGAAAAAGATGTGTGTAGGGTCAAATTAAAAGCTAAGAATGGATTTAAACCTTTAAAATGCTCAAATATTGATAACAAATAAGAAAATACAGTAAAAATATACGGACCTATTTAAGACTGGAAAATGCAAACAAGAAAACAAAGATGCGTCTGCTTTTAAGTACTAAACAGTATCCAAATTTTAAAAATTTATTGTTTTTACAAATAAATTGAATTTGCAAAATTTAGACTGTTTTCAAAGAAAAATATGAAACAAAACATAATAATTAATTGAGATCCAATCAAAACAATTTAAATTTAAGTTTAAATTAACAAAACTCCATTTTACCCTATGCTTCAGAGCGAAGGAAAATTTGAAAAACTAAACTAAATATATATAATTGAATCTGAACCTGTATGAGGTTGTTTAACACAGGAACCTATCAAAGAACATATTTAAATTAATTGAAATACAATGGAAGCAAGTCCAATTTAAAAAAACAACTTACATGTTCTTATTCCAGCCTTCATAGTTTACGATGAAGAAAATTCAACTGATAACCAATAATACTGGTAATTTCTTCAGAAAAAGGGTCCCTGGATCAATAATAATAGAATAATAGTTAATAAAATTGAATGGCTGCAAACTTTCTATAGACAGAATGTAAAATGCAGGAAACAACTTAGCGAGCTTACCAAGCCATACCCCATAATTGATATTTTACAAAGAAAATGGGGGTGTTTTGATGGGAAAAAAGCAGGTTACTGAAGGAAATATCACCTGTAATAAACTGAGTAACTTAATGTTCTAAATATACCTTAAAATCACGAATTTACCATTTTGACAGTTCCTATAGGCAAGAGAGAGAAAGATAACTGGTAAAAAAATTAAGACAAAATGACTAGAAATAGATGTACATAGGGTAAATTTGAAAGCTGAGTACGAAAAACACCACTAAAAAGCTCAAATATTGATAATAAATAAGAAAATACAGCAAAAATTTACGGGCCTATTTAAGAAAAAAAAAATGGCCGCCGAAATCAACAAATATGGAACGACAAATTGGCCACCGCGGCAGCACTCGTTTTTCCCTACTAACCTGAGAGCGCATTTTGAGGACGAGCGTTTGAGCTAGCTCACCAGTTCCGTGTTGAGAACATTGTCTTCATTGTTTCATTGATAAAACTCGGATATTTATTTTTTTATTTTTAGGTAACTAAAACAGCTCCTCGTGACAGAGAAGACCGCAAGGAACGACGTAATATCCAAGAAACCGAGGAAGAACCTCGTGAAAGGAAAGGCGAGCGTAAAAGGGTAGACAAAGTTGTTGCATTTCTTCATATTTGTTGCTTTTCAATTCTGAAGCTCTTGCTTGTTTGTTGAAGGATCGGCTGCCAGAGGATGTTTGATGGATGTCGAACGTCGAAAGGAGTATGAACGAGAAAAAGGTAACTTTTCTTATGAAAAACTACAGTGAACTGTTACCAATTTCTTAGTTAATTTAACAGTATGATCCCCCAAGGCATGGAAACGGAAGTCCCTCTGATGGAAACGCTGATAGACGAGGACACAACAGATTATTATTATAAAAAAAAATTGTAAATCTTTCTAATTAAATATTACCTTTTTCCTTTTGTATAGCTCTCTCGCTCTCGTAGCTTACCTCTTTCACGAGAAGCATCGGATCGCTCATTTCACCCGCGCAGATAGAACAGAACGAGCTCCTTATTAGATTATTATTATCCTTATTATTATTATTAGATTATATTCCTTCAATTATTAAAATAAAATTTGATTAACCTTAATTTAGCATAACCTAACCCAACTTGCTTTTCTCACTTAAAATTTATAAAAATTTAAATTCTACGGTTTTTATTTTTAGAGAACTGGATGTTTCATTCTGCTCTAAAAAAGTTACAGATGTTGGATTAGCATCATTGTGTGTCAGTGTTGATCATTTGGGAAACAACAATGAATTACTTGGTCTATGCAAATCAATTGTTAAGTTATGGACCAATAGAACCCAAGTAACCAATAGGGGCATTCAAGTAGCCATTGAAAATTTGCCTGCATTGGAATACTGTGATATTGCCTCAATTCAAATCTTGGCAGAGATGCATCAACGGGACTTCCGGAGCAAAGAGCAGCTAGAAATTCCCAAGTATTCCTTCGTTGATTTGAAACTCAAGAAAAAGTACTCTTCACCTTACACTTGGGGTTAACTCAAGATGGTGTTGTCTCTTTGTCCGTCCCTGTTAAAAGTGCACATGACTACGATAGCTGAATTGAGGAACGCAGATCTTTTATCCCTTATTTCTGTTGAAAGACTATGTGAGCAAAATACGGGGGTGTACGGATATTTTTTCGAGTTGACTACCCCTCGGGTTCCTTGGTGCACCCGCAACCAAGAACCATTTCCATTTGAAACATTTTTTTAATCAATCAGTTTGACCAAGTCGACCATCCGAAAAATCAATAACTCTTACTTTTGAGCGGTCAGTCGGGTGGTACTCAATGATTCCATTTGCTTCCAATGTTGCCAAGTAATAAGGCCAAGTGTTTGGTACTTCAACGTACGCATCTCGTTCTCCGTCTAAAAGGCGTTTAGTCAAGTTCTATAAGAAATAAAATATAGCGTGTACGTCAACTAAGAATTCAAGTAATGTAGATAGATAAAGAACCCAGGTAGCACACAGAGCTGTTACAGATTCCTGTAACCGATCTGTTTCACATACTTGTGAAACAGATCCGTATCAGGCTTGTTACATCTCTGTTTTACATGAAATTTGTCTGAAATTTCTCTGTTTTACAGGATTTGGTAAACGTTTGTTTCACAGATCTGGAACAGATCTGTTATCTTTCTGTAATACATAAATCTGGTTTTTAACTGTACTACAGACCTGTTACAGATCTGTTTTTTACTTGAGAAAATTGTTTCTGATTTAGCTCTGTTTCCCATGTTTGTCACTTGTCTGTTTGTACTCTGTAGAAAGACATTCTGTTTTTCTTCTGTATTACAAGTATGTCACATGCATGTTTTTACTCTGTATTACCGAGTACAATATGTTTCTGTTCTGTGTCTGTACTCCAGGTCTGGTACGGGTATGTATTTCCCTTGTAAGACATAAGTCAGTAATCATCTGTTCTGAGTCTGTACCCCAGGTATGGTACAGGTCTGTATTTTCTATGTAAGACTGAGTTCAATGATTATCCGTTCTGTGTTTGTACCCCAGGTATGGTACAGGTCTGTATTTTCTATGTAAAACTTAGTTCAGTGATTATCTGTTCTGTGTTTGTGCCCCAGGTATGTACGGGTCTGTATTTCCCTTGTAACACCTATAAGTCAGTAATAATCTTATCTGTGTCTGTATCCCAAGTATGGTTCATGTTTGGATTCCCAATGGAAAACTGAATTAAACGTTTTCTTATATGTGTATTATCACTGCAATACCATGCAGTAAGAAGTTACACTCTAATAGTCAATGCAGGGCTAATGGCTATGAGTTTAGTTCAGTAGGCCTACTCGAGCAACAACAATAGTTGTTTATCCACCGGACGGAGAAGTATCACCTAAATAGGTATAATAAAGACTTATAATTGGTGTGGGGCCAATCTTGGTCTTGTTACTATCGGAAGAGACCAGTGGTAGTCATATGTAGCAATCAGTGTCGTGAGAGAGACATGTCAGACTGTTTGTTGAATGTACAAGTGTACAACTGTGAAATATACATCATTATGAAATATATCTACTATTAAATATCGATTGACGGTATAGTGGCAAGCGTACTGGCTTGGGAACTCAGAGGTTAATGGTTCGATACCAGACGGAGGCAAATCTTTTTTTTCTTGAAAATCTGTTTTTGGTCTGTAAATGGTGATCCCGTTTTACGGATCTGTCACAGACCTGTATGACAGTCTGTAAAAGTGTTTCACTCCAAACAATTTACAGACTCTCAAAAACAGATCTGTAACAGACCTGAAACAGAGTCTGTGTGCTACCTGGGAAGAGGAAACTTACTTTCAAAAGAGAGTAAACTCCATCAAATCCAGAGATTTCTGGCTCAGGAAAATATTTTTGAATTGTGTTTTTCTATGAAAGTGAATGACTGGTTAGTTTTACAGTGTGCTAAGTTACTAATTAAAGTCAATTGTACCAAATTATTCTTCATTTCCCCACACTGTCTTTTCGCGTTTACCAATTTTTCTTTCAGTTCTGAAACCCTCTCTTCCTCAAGTTCTTCTTCTTTATTTTCAAGACTCCTTTTCTCCTTTAAGTACACCTTTAATAATTGTTTGTTTTCATTTAAACAATTCACAGCTCTGAATACAAAGTCATTAGCAAATCAGAATGAAATTTAAGGGAATTTACAGGAGTTGTTACCTCTCTGTCTCTGCCCTTAGTGAGCCCCTGCTTTAGTTTTTCTTCCACTAATAGATTTTGGATTTATGTTTTTGAACGTGATTGCCACAATCTAGCTAATTTAATCAAAAGAATCTTATTGTCTGGAACTATGCAGAAACAACAAAAAATTAGTATTTTGTAAAACCACCATCATAAACTTTAAAGTGTGTAATTTACAATTGGGCTGGCAATCAGACACTTTAAGTCCTTCTTGCATGGAAGCTAGACCCTGCTTCCTTGTTTCGAATGCTGCAATAGGACCAGCTTGTTGAATTTGTAAATTACTGATTGTCGAGCTAGGCTTCTTAGATTTCAATTCAATTTCTTTCTGTATGGCATCCAATCGAATCTGGTTTTTGGCGAGAGTTTCTCTCAGCTTCGAACAGGCTTCGCGCAGATCATCACTTTGTATTGCCATGTCCAATCAATGCACAAAACTAAACTTTTCCACTGTAATAGGATGTTATTTAAACATGGTGTATCAATCTAAATATATTGGAAATATTGTTTTTATTTGTTACCAGTATTTAAAACGAAGTTAACACTCAAAATCCGAGAGAAAGGAAGCGATATACAAATCGTATGGCTGTGTATGTGTTCTAAATGTTCTCTACAGTCCAAAACGTAGTGACGCGCCGGTGGTTTTTTTTTTATACGGGGTGTTTGCGGACGTTTCAGAATGTCTTAATTATGATTGGCTTAAAGCCACTTATGCCCATGGCGGCGAGAAGGCAGGGTTTCAGAAATGAATATAATTAATGAAGTATGTAATGATAATTAAAGTCAGTGAAGTTGATGAAATTATTATTTCATTATTATTTCATTGCTGAAACGCTAACATCTATTACCTAGCCAATCGTTACGTTAAAAGACAACATCTTTTTGCTTGTGAAATTTCAGTCTATTAAAATGACCGTTAGATGGGTCTCTCCGATGAAAACAAAGACGTAAACAAAACGATTCGGGCTGTCTATTTTTTTTTAAATAACGCAGTAATTTTGAATTAGTATGTTGATAAGAATAACTAGATCATTTATGCAAATCACCAAAATGCTTAGCAACGCGGTTGCTGCAGTGAAAGTGTTTTCCTAACCTTTTGCCGTTCTAAATTTTGTCATCATTTTCCCATGCTGACATGCTGTTGAGTTTATTATTCGTCTTTCTCTCTTGTTATTATTATTATATTATACCTATTTTCTTATCCTTATTTTTTTCTTACAGGAGGCTATTAGCAGGTGGATGAACAGCATGTGCACCACTTATGCTTTAAAAGACTCAAGGGACACATAGATGTGTAATGTCGCCTCTATTCTTTGAAAAGAGCAGTTGATTTGGCACAGTAAATAAGGTGGAAACTTGGGAAGTTGTTTAACACAAGAGTTTATTACTTGTAGTTACAGTGCAGACAGTTAGGTAATTATTTTTGGGCCAATTAATAATAAAGCAGTTGACGCTGAGTGTTAATAGAGCACAGCGACTGTCCAAGTAAAAAAAAACGAAATGTAAAAGGAAATCTGACATGGTAATAATGTACTGGTATGATAAATCAAGTAGGTTAGCATTTTGTTCTTGGTTGAAGACAGTGCTTCCACATTTTGTTTCTGAGATACGCCGGGACGTTGCCAGAAAACCCTAATCTAGGTTTTTTTTCAAAGTAAAAAACCCCCAAAAAAACCCTGCTTTTTAAAATGAAAAAACCCCGAAAAACAATAGAATTTTGTTAAAAAACCCTGTAAAATTTTATATTTACATCCTTTGATCATTTCGGATTCGGAAGTTGATTAAATGGTAGCGACAAAAGACACCGTCCTTGCCAAAAATAAAAAATTCTGATTTTGTAAAAAAATGTGATGAAACTCCCATTTTTTTACAGAATTAGTTATTCTATCAATTTCGCTGAAAAAAATGGAAAAATGTTTGTAAAAAGGAAAGGTAATTCTCTGCCCGTCTTTGCCTTGAAACTGCCTTGAACCTTCACCTTCTTTCATGGGCATTAACCGCTCTTCCAACTAGGCTACCATTTCTAAAATTTCTAGGGATAAACAGAGCTAAAAAACGAGCCCAGAGTGGCCAGCAGAGTCAAACGAATAGGACCGAAAATTCTATTCGAATGGGGTTTTGCGCTATTGCACCGTCAGGCCGCTAGGGGCGCTCTGACGGCTGACGGTTGGGGGGTACCCCTCTCTACTCTCTACATCTGACGGCTGGAGCTACCCTAACCCTTTCTGACGGCTGGGTGTTCGGACACGGACCCTATCCCCCAGCTTTCATGGAACCTTTACAGACTCCAGTGCGGTACCTAGCGGTTGGCATAGCAAAATTATAAACTTCTACGTCAAGCAGCGCTGAAGCGACCGTTTTTTAAACAAATTTGATAATTTTGGAAAACCTGAAAAAAAACCCTGGATTTATAGAAAACCCTGTAAAGTCTTAAAACCCCTAAATGGGTCGAAAAACCCTAAAACAGGGTAAAAACCCTGAAAGTGGA
Source organism: Daphnia pulicaria (assembly GCF_021234035.1). Taxonomy (NCBI): domain Eukaryota; kingdom Metazoa; phylum Arthropoda; class Branchiopoda; order Diplostraca; family Daphniidae; genus Daphnia; species Daphnia pulicaria. The sequence goes on along the minus strand of NC_060913.1, from coordinate 43,390,591 downwards.
AGCACTGGTTGAAGATAACTGACATCTTATTTCGTGCTTCAAATTAGAGCTTTTGTGGAAGGTTCTTTGAAAGAATTGTAAATTTTGTTTGATCAGACAGAGCAGATTGCATATTCTTAAAACCTGAAATGAAATCTTTGCAATGTGTTGATCTTTGGTCATTTCTTTTTCTCTTGTTTAGTGTATATTTATAATCATTATTGGTATCTTTTTTCGACATTTCAAAATGTTTATTAATGTTCTTTTTCCTTTGTAGGTGTTTATGGTCCAGTTTTGTGGTTACATTGGTTTTGCAGTCCTTTTCCAGTTGAGAGATGTGCTGAAATGGAGCTTGTGTAGACTTACAGTTCAACATCATACAGCATATATGCAGTGTTGAACAGTTGGGTAACATAGTCAATGTTGCCTGATTGCTGTCGGGCTTATTTTATCGGCTGCGTTTGGTCGATATGTCGTCTCTTGCTACCTGTAACCGCGTTGAGGTAATTCTTGATGTAGGCCTACAGTCGCATTCAATCATTGACTTTTAGTTAAAATCTCCCTTCTCATTTCAGTTCAATCATCAGCCGCCGTTCCATAGACTTGATCCATTGGTGGAACTGAGGAGAGGTTGCTGAAATTCAAGACTCGTCAAGAAATTATGTACAGTACCGACCAGAAGTTTGGAAACGCCCGAGAGAAGCTTATCTAGAAAGCTGATTTTCGTGGCGTTCCCAAAAATCCATTTTTTCACGGGGGACAACCAAATTTTTTTTGGAAGTAGCCATAATGGTCGGCTACTTCCTGAATTTTTTTCAGATTTTTATATCTAGGGGGAGGGCATCTACAAATGGATCTAAAAGTTTGGAAACATGCTGTAGGGGCTTATTAGAAATCGGCTACTTTGACGGTCTCTAAATAGGGGACAAATACACTTACAACGACGCGAAAAGTTGTGAAAAGAAGAGCTTCGTAAGCTCTACAACACGCGTCATGGTTTGAATTTTTCAAAACACATGTAGTATAACTAGTTTTTAATTCAAAACGGGATTTATTATTTTATCCCTTTATTCCCCTATTTCCCAACCAAACAGTGTTGCCGCTTTTTCCCTATTGTCGTGTTATCCGAGGGAGGGAAATATAGCCTGAATTTATTCAAGTGCCACAATTGAATATAGCCTGAATTTATTCAGGAAATATAGCCTGAATTTATTCAAGTGCCAAAATTGAATATAGCCTGAATTTGGAAACACTGTTTGGTTGGGAAATAGGGGAATAAAGGGATAAAATAATAAATCCCGTTTTGAATTAAAAACTAGTTATACTACATGTGTTTTGAAAAATTCAAACCATGACGCGTGTTGTAGAGCTTACGAAGCTCTTCTTTTCACAACTTTTCGCGTCGTTGTAAGTGTATTTGTCCCCTATTTAGAGACCGTCAAAGTAGCCGATTTCTAATAAGCCCCTACAGCATGTTTCCAAACTTTTAGATCCATTTGTAGATGCCCTCCCCCTAGATATAAAAATCTGAAAAAAATTCAGGAAGTAGCCGACCATTATGGCTACTTCCAAAAAAAATTTGGTTGTCCCCCGTGAAAAAATGGATTTTTGGGAACGCCACGAAAATCAGCTTTCTAGATAAGCTTCTCTCGGGCGTTTCCAAACTTCTGGTAGGTACTGTAGATGTAGACAAATTACAAGTGCATAACTGGGCTCCCTTCTTTTCTGTGGCCCCGTTTCCCTAACTAACCACTAACCAACGCCCGCCGGTGGTCACTCACTCGCTGTGAAACCAGGAGGAGGGGAGGGCTCTGGTCGATCGGGGACTTGGAAGGCGCATGATCCGATGAAAACTTTTGGAGCGTCATGAGCCTAACCCGGAAGCCTAGTATGACTACATCTCCTCGGAAAAACTTGCCTCGTACTTCTCTCTTCTTCTCGGTCCAGATACTATCTCTGGGGGCCGTTTCAGTTCTAAGTACCTATCAAACAGTTAATGGTCGTCAAGTTGGTCTTAAACATACGTTAATTCAGAATCTCTAGACCCTTAAAATAAAATGCTCAAACAAAGCCAACGGACATTCTTTCTGATAACCCAGATGGATCTCTAGAGTCGGGATCTTTTTATTTTTCTAGTACACTAGTAGGCTTTCTTTTTCTCCGAATATGCAATACCACACATGTCCACACAATCGACAGCGGCGTCTTCACTTTCTGACTCCTACAAAGTCAAGTCAAGTGGGAGGGAGAGAGACAAAAAGACATGGTAAGTGGCTGTTTTCCTTCAATTCCTTTGGCTGCTGAGCATACACATTGGAAAAAGGTAACTGAAATAATTGAGACAAAATTACAAACCCGATTTAAAAAAAAGATGCAATTTTTATATTTCACAATCTGCCATCATTCGTTAATACACGTTTTAAAGTGACCACTCCAGGATAAAAATACGCAGTCAAACAGGAATAAACTTACTGCCGCATCACATAAATATACTAAACTTTTATTAAAAGAAGGTTGAATATGAGCGACATTCACTTGTTAAATAATTTCACTTTAAGGACGGTAGGTTTCTGTTCGTCGGCATCGTCATCGTCCATGTCTTCACCATCTTCTTCGGCCGAACTCGCGACATTAGCCTGTGAGCAATGAAACAAATTATTATAATTCAGCCAAAAAATGGAGTTAAACTTAATTTCACTCACGTAAGATACGACACCAGAGACCCAGGGTGGTGGGGGTTGATCGGGGCACCTTCTCAAAGCAAATTTGTAAACTTTAAACCCAGATTTCCCTACGCATTGCCAATATTTTTCAACAGTGTATACTAGACCTAAATAAACCAATGAATAAATTTAAAATTTCGAACAATTATTAAAGTCAATTAAATTATTACCATCGTATCTGTATCCGTATTGCGGCCGTATTGCATCCGATTTAATGGCAACTTTAATCGGATTATGTGCATTTGGTGTGGGAATTTCTGGCATCAAAATTCACCTCGACAAAGTAAAACAAAACAAGTTATTTACTGACACTAAGTATTCGGCAGTTTGCCACTATAAAACTTGAATCATTCAAGAGAAAGGTGAAAAAGAAGTTGAAAAAGAAACTTGAGAAAATGTTGAATGGAGATCCGAGCAGAATCGATCCGGAAGTGCCGTTGGAATATCAAACGGAGTTCCTGCCATACGATAGGAAATGGAAGTTTCCAAGAAAACGGCTGAGACTCGGTTCGATCTTTTCCAATATTTAATTCATTACAAAATAAGGGTAGAAATAACGATAACTACATATTAAATTTAAAGGTCAAGGATCTGGTTGTTTCGGTCGAGTTGTGAAAGGGGAAGTCGTAGGCATCAAAGACTCGGATGAAACAGTGACCACAGTGGCCGTTAAAATGACTATAAACTAACGGCCAAGTCTCACAACGCACGAGACGTTCTTATAAGGGAATTAAAAATGATGATTCATTGGTGGGAGCACTTGAATATCGTGAATTTAATGGGGGCCTGCACAAATACCAACATCAAAGGTAAAATAACGGACGGAATGAAAGAGACAAATCAAAAATGTAATTTTGTTCGTTCAATTTTAGAAGAAATTCTGGTCATCATTGAATTCTGTAAATTTGGCGATTTAAAATCGTATTTAATCAAACACCGGGATCAATTCATTAACGAGTTGAACGCGTTGGGTAATATGCCACCCACGAACGAAACGGCAGCAAATGATTTTACACAACATATCCATCGGTCGCAATGAAACTGGTCAACGAAATTTCGGAATTGCAAAGTGAGTTTACGCAAACAATTTTGTTTTAAAGGGGAAAAAACTAATGATTTAACCTAATTTAATAAGCTCACAAGCCATCACATGTGAAAGAAATGCCCGAACGAGATCAGACATACAAGGGCAGAAAAGATTCGGACGCAAATTTTACTCAAATAATTAAAACGAGCGACTTGATTTCCTGGTCATTACAAACTGCTCGAGGCATGGAATTCTCGGCCAGCAAAAAGGTGAGAGACGCAATCTTCTGTTAAACGCAATAATTTAATAAAAATTTACCGTACTCTAACAGGTATTTCACGGTGATTTGGCGGCCCGCAATGTCCTATTGGCCGATCACGGAATCGTCAAAGTGGCCGATTTCGGAATGGCCAGGCATTAAATGAAGGATTACGAATGCGAAAAAGGGGGAGAAGTAAATCAATAATCGTCAGACCTAATTACACTGATTACTAATCGTCTCGTTAAATGATAGGAATTATTTCCAGTCCAGTGGATGGCAATAGAATCCCTGACCATCAACATTTATCCAGCCAATCAGATGTCTGGTCCTACGGGATTCTCTTGTGGGAAATCTTTTCCCTCGGCAACGTTCCATATCCAGGTAGGAAATTGAAAGAAAAATGAACGACCCTTTAAAATGAATTTGCATGTCGGCTGCAAGTAATACCACTTCCTTTTTCCAAGCAATGGAGAATGGCTGGGTGGGAAATTCAAAATGGTTGCCGAATGGAAAAACCGGAATACTCGCCCAATTTCTTTGGGAGAAATAATGAAAAACTGCTGGCAAAAAAATCCAAATGAAAGGCCAACTTTCTCTCAACTGGCAGGGGTGATCGAAAAACAAATCGAATCGCTGGTCAGCTTAGATTATTTGAATGTGAATAGCCCAGCAAATGAAGTTGGTCAAACCGATGAGACGAAAGTCCGTCCCAATTCTAACAAATCGCTTGAAAATTGTTAAATTATAAAACGATGTGTTGTATGTAAAAAAGAATAATAAATAAATGTTCTCTCGTAAAGGAATAAAATAATACGAAGTATCACTGACTATAGCTCGATACAATTTAACTTCGATCTGTGGAAAAGGCGTTATTCTTCGAGAAATGTTAAATCGACCATTCTCAGGTAAAAATATTTAAAAAAAAAAAGAAACCCACATTAATCCTATCCATTGCCTTGGTCGACAATTTCGATGACTCGGATGTCGTTCTCGTTCCCCAAATTTAGGAGTCGCCAATCAACATTATGTTTAATTGTTTACTCATCTCATCCAAGACGATAGTTAAAGAGGAAAGCGAAAAAAATTTGGGACTCGGTTATTTTTGTAGTGAGGACAACTACTGACCGGACAAAACCATGAACGACCATGAACGACATTTACAAGAAATCCAGAAATAAAAATAGAAAATAAAGCAACTCTTACTGGTTTCTCGCCTCTAGTTCGTAGTTTGACCATCGCCTTCCTGTCCATCAACATTCCGCAGCTGCCAAATGCTGCTGAAGGCCTCTTCAGGTGCCACTTGTAGTCGTCACAGTGCAATGAAACAGCTCATGCTTTGTTTGAATGGAAGCGGCGAGACACGATAGGACACCACATCCCGTCAGCCTTTAAAATCGGCAAAAGGCAGCATGCAGAATCGTCCATTCGATTCCGCTGGAATCGTTTCCTTGCTCGGTGTCCAGTAGCGGAAGTTTTGCAGTGACATGTGCAATTGGCTTCTGTGACAGAGGTGGGGGAATAAAAAAGAGGATTGAGTTGTGTCCTTGTGAATACATTCACACACACATGAATGTACACAGAGACCAAGGAAAAGGTAAGAAAGGTAAGAAGGGAAAAGAAAGTCCAATTCTGCTCGACACAGATGTGTGCTCCAATCAAATGGGAGTTAACCTGCAAAGAAAAAAGACAAAACTTATAGAATCGAATTGAAAACACTCGAAAAAGGCGAGCTTGTATTGGCTTACGAAAAGTTCACTTCAACATCTGTGGAAGTAGACATCAAGGTCATGCCAAAGTATTTCCCGTTGAATATGGCATAGTGCCCTTTGGAATGGAACGTCACCTACTTGAAAATGATGAGGCAACATGCAAATTTTACTTACTGTAAATATAAGAATTTACTTTAGTAAGGCGTGTGGTCGATCGTCCGCCGAGTAGTAAAAAATATGAATTTCGTAGATCAGCGATCAGTGTGTGCGATGTGCGATCAGTGTTGAAGTGTTGTAGGAACAACTGATCAGATATTAGAGCAGGAGGATTCCAGTAGGCAATTCTGGAAAAAAAGAAACATTTAATTATGTTCATAACCATCAGATGAGAAAATAATTCCAATTGAAATGTGCTTTTCAAAACTAATTTATAAACCAACAGAATGGACATTTCTGAATCGAGGGAGTAAACAGTTTTAAGCATGCAAATAAAACTTAACATCAGGGTTGAACCGTTTAAAAGAGTTTTCTCGTACAATGGCTACATTTTGAAACAAATACATCATGTATTTTCACAGAGGTGTTTTACCCTAATATACTGTGCAGCCTAAGATTTGAAGTGATGAAAATGTTTGGACATCTGCTAAATTGCATACAAATGAAAACATTATTTCAGATTTTTTGTCGTCCCTGTCATGCAGTTTTCACTCATATCACTCACATATGTACTCATATCAACAGCATTCATATCAACTGCAATTTAATCTAGATAAAAAATATATGGAAAATCAAAAGCACTAGTACTGCAAATTTCATATTCAAGTTAATCCAAGGCAACTGTAAGAATCAATATTCTGCCACAGACTACGAAGTGATTCTGCTTTCAAAGCTTTTCACGGCTTTTCACTTTGCCAAAAACTCTTACGATAATATTTAAAAAGACAGAAAGACAAGGGCCTTTAAATAATAAGAATGAAAAGCCAAATTAATAATTACCAGAATGTTGATCACAGTTATCATCATGCAACCGTTACAGTAAAAAGGCAGTAAAGGTAGAGTAGAGCAGTAGACTAGAGGCACTTTCCGTTTTTCCGAGATACGACTGAAGACGGCGACCATTTTGAATAAATTAACGAAATACGAGGGAGGGAGCATTGCTGCCAAGTTGGCTAAATATGAACATGTTAAAAAGGTAATCGCGAATTTGCAAATGGAAACTGATTGAAATATTGACAAAATCTTACCGACATTAAAACATGAAATATTTTTTCGATTGAACATTAAAATAATTATTAATAATCGTATAAAAAAGTCGTAAGTACGAGACGAATTCGTGACGCATAATATTTACCGTGCACCTGTGAACTGTGAAGGAAGAATCCCGCTTCAAAATCATATCTGAATTGCTTTTAAAAAATGGAGCGAATAATTGATGATTTGATGGAGAAATAATACGTAATTCGTTGAACTGGAACTATAGTCACGGTCGTTGGAAGGAATGCAACGGCTTGTCCGGAAAAAAACCTCTGTTTTGTTTGGTTTGATACTAGATCAGATGATTCAGACTAAAAATTAAGTTCTACTCTCCATCTGTGTTGAATGCGGTTCAATGTTCTGTTAGTTACCAACAGTGCTAACTTGAATGAAAATGGAAAAGTTAATGGGAAGGTTTTCTAAAAAATATAGAGCCAATCTGTGGCAATTATCGTGCATCCAATTCGTTGCCGGAGAACAAAATTGTTTTCTCTGCTGCATTGAAGTTTCTTTTAGACTCGCCGAATTGAAAAGTTGCATGAAGCACAACAGTGTCAGAGCACAACAGATAAGCAGTCTGTCACCTTAACCACTCGACCAACCACCACTTTCCACACTAGAAAACGAATTACCTTCTACAGATTGCCTTTAACCGAGAAATGTTAGACCACCCGTGACTGAAATGAACAACTTTTTATTTGAAATGAGCCAAGAAAAACTTTACTTCCATGTAAAAATGACAAAGAGAAAATGATTCACTCTTTCCTTTTCTCGCGATGGATAAACGGAATCGAACATTGTTGCCTGCATTTGATAGAAATAAAAATAAGTACGGGAAATCATTGTCAAGAGAGAAGTTTAAATAAAATTAAACGAACCAAACAGAAGCGCCAGATCAGTTATCACGAGGTTGATGAAGATTGATTAGGCCTGTATAGATAAATAACAAAAATTAATGAAAGCAAAATAAATTGTGATCTATTTATTCATTTACCTTTAGCGCTGTGACAAGAGACCAATTCCTGAAGGTGAAGTGGAAGTCGATCCTCATCGAATGGAATCCTGTGCCGACGGATAACTCGAGCACAATAGCAAGAAAGTTTAAACACAGTGTTGATCAGCGAACTGAAGTAGGCTTCGGCTGCGACACCTTTGTCTTTGTAAATCTTCCCATTTCTTTTCACAATATCGAGAACAGTGTCTCCGTTATCTTCTGCCATGTCGAGATGAGCTCCAGCTGCCACTATTGCCTGAAATACGGGCATGTATTCATCCGAATCAATCCTTTCTATTCCGGCCAGAATGTGAAGCGGAGTTCGACCTTTTTCGTCGATGGCGTTAGGATCAGCTCCAAGTTTGATGGTCAGTTTGATGGTCTTGAGGTATTCAGTGTATGGAAAATCTCTATCCAGGAAAACTTGAACTCCAGCGTGAAGAACAGAAGTCGTGCGGTCTGAAAAGTAGTTTCGGATGTAATTGGAATAATACTTCTCCAAATGCTGCTTGTCTTCGTTGTTTAGATAAGGAGACATTGACTCCATAACGAAAACTAAATCCCAAATAATTTCAGCGAAACTATCGTAGTCATCATTGATGAAAGATAAAGACATCAATGCCGGATTTGGGAAACACTTGGCAATCGTGGCGATGAACTTGGTGGCGGCCAGGAGATTGGCGTGTGAAAGATCTTCTCTTCCTGGGTATCCGGGTGGTTTCTTGGCCAACAAAGCCAAATAGCGAGACGCAAAACCCAGGGATTTCATAAAAACATTAAATGACTGGCAGGGAAGAAGTTGTGGATCGAATCCAGTCAATTGTTCCAGGATGAGCAGAAAAGTGTTGATGACGATTCTCTTCAACTCAGTCGAGAGGTCGATTTCATTCACGTAATCTTCCATCTTCCACGTACAAAACTCGTACAAACGTTGGATATAAAATGAAGGCCCGTAATTGGTTTGGCTGGAGATTCTTCGAATGACGAGAAGACATTGACGTTGCATTCGAACGTTACACCTTAGTCGAACTTCCAAATCGCGATTAGCTTTGTTGCGCTCGAAATCTTCCTCCAATAAATCCAGTTCTTCCATTGTCATGACTTCTTCGGCAGATCCAAAAACCACAGAAGATGCTGCAGATGTAACTCCCTCGTAAGGTGTCTTGGGCAGAAGTGGCTCACCATCAGATGGGAAGTAACGAAGTTTCATGGCTTCTCTCCAGCACTTAAACATCAATAGTCTGTCTCCTTCAAAAAAGTTACGTACTGAAGCACCAATCAGTTCAAGGGCAGTTATCTTGTCTGGCCGAGTTAATGAAGTGGACTTTAAGACAACTGTGGAAATGATGAGCAAAAGATTTGTAGAGGGTAATTGTTTAGTCAGGTGATAAATTAACTCAGTAATTGGAATTTGGTGATGAAAAAGTTGATCAACAGCAATCAGAGACATCTCATTTAACTTTCCAATTTTACGATCACATGTTTTCAGAAACTTCACCAACTCATCAATCAGAGAAACATTTCCCCCTTTCACGGCAATTACCAGGGGTGTTTCACCCGAGGGGTAGTCAACTCATGATTTGGGTGTACGAATATTTAAATAAAAATATATTTTTCCGTATTTTTTATATTTTTCCGTATTTTTTATATTTTTTCGTATTTTTTATATTTTTTGTATTTCTTATATTTTTTTATATGTATGTTGTTTTGTGAGTAATATTTGCCTACTGAATAGTATCAACGTACTTAAACTATTTTATACACTAAAAAAATTGAAATACTACCGTGCAACTTATTTTTCTATAGTATTTAAATTTTTTTCCTACTTAACATACTTATTTTAAAAATAATAGATTAGGCTGTGACCGGAATTGAACACGGGACTACCGGGTAATAGTCGGACGCTCAGCCACTGTGCCATTGTAGATATTATAATTCCTTCACAATCCTATGGTATAAGAAGACGGGATTTGGGACTTAGAAACTTTTCAGAATGTTCAAACTTCACTTCCAATTTATTAAGGTGGAAAAGGTACTTAAATCCATTGGGCACTTATTTAAAAAACTTATTAAGAATGCAAATTAAAAATAAGTATGTTTGCCCCAGAATAAGTAAGAATGCTGAAAAGTGCAAAGTTATATTAAGGAGGAAAAGGTTCATACATTACCCTGCACGGAAACTGGGACAGCCGCTAGGTGGTTCTTACGAGTATCCTGTGTAAAACCCCTAGCGGCTGTCCCAGTTTCCAGGCAGGATACGGTACCATTGGGCACTTATTTAAAAACTTTATTAAGTATGCAAATTAAATTAAGTACATTGCCAAAGAGTACTTAATTTGTGTATGTACTTGATTGTTTTAAAAGACACTTATTTTAAGATTATTTAAGTATGTTCTCCATATTAAGTGTAAAATTTTTACATTAAGTGCAAAAATTCTCCTTTTCAGTACCCTAAAACACGTACTAAACATGTTCATTGCAACCTTTTTGTGTAAGGCAAAAAAAAATTTTCGTGTTAAAACTTTTAATATTTTTAATATTTTTAATATTTTTGATATTTTTTCATATTTTTCATATTTTTTCATTAAAAATACGGGGGTGTACGGATATTTTTTCGAGTTGACTACCCCTCGGTTTCACCTTTCTCATTGCTTTTGGCTAAACTCGTCAACACTTCAATTTCACTGTAAGAAGATATAACTAATTGAAACTTTGAAACTGATATTTCGTTGACAGCTTCGTAAACAAGGCGATTGCAGTCTTCTGCTCTGCCTGCTGAGCACTCGGACGAAGCCATTTTGTCAATTTTTATTTTTTGAGCAAGATTGAAATCACTATAGCGAATTATGTTCCTCAATCACTTTCAACTGCACTAACTTAAGTAAGCTTAGAGCCTTAGAACGAACGTCCGTATTCAACGTAAAATTAAAGCAATAGAAAAATTGAACACAAGAGCGATGACAAGAATCCACAGCAGGATGGGAATCGAGTACAGCAGAAGGCTTTTCCTGATACCCGATTTGGTTAACCGTATTGTTAACCAAAAGCCAGACTGCGCGGAATATTGTTGGCAAGTGTAATTTTCGGCTGCTGTCAAGTCAAGTAGGCCTACTCATCAAGTGTCATGTTGTTTGAAATTGTGTTCAGTTGCATTACAGTTTCAATTGTTCACAAGAAGTATTTGATAAAGTAATGAAATTTCATAATTTTTCAAGCGGGTGAGAATTCTAATAACTATATTTTGCGAAACAGGTCTTACATTGGAAGTAACAGAAGGTGGATTTTGGGATATTGGCAATTGAATGGCCAGACAATTGAGTCTGGTGAACATGTTGGCAATCGAAAGTCTGCTTTCAAGCAAACGTGCATGAGGTGTACATTTATAACTGTTCAAACAACATGTCTACTATGACTGTCATGACTCCCAAACTTGTCGTGTTCACCATTGATGTTAGAGAGCCTATTGCTGAACTCTACTCAGATGCAGCGAGTAAGAATTCATAAATTAGAAATCATAATCACAGATATTGAACTAATAAATGCTTTTTGTAATCTATAGATGGAAATAACAACAAATTGAAAGAAATGATCAACATGCACCCTGCCAAAAGTGAAACACGAACAGGATTACATGAATCTATACGTTAACGCGTCAACGAGAGCACAAATTCGCCAGTGAAGTGGTCGTTTTTCTAGGCCTTCGAACCACGACTGCCGGTCAGGGTTATTATTTCAAGAGGGTTTTCGATGTCAGAAGAGATGTTACATTTAAGAAAAAATTCATATTCAAAATAATAGTGACTCTTTCCTGTATGAGTAAATAAGGTTTAAATAAACACGAATTTTGACCGTCATCATCATTCAAGTTTTAGCACGTTTTATCTGGTACTGGTATCGGTATTGGTATGTGTCAACGACTAAAACATTGGTTTACAGGAAGAGCTAGAGATTATCGTGCCCTACCATCTTTACAGAAACTAAAAAAGGAGCTTCAGATACCAGAAAAGAGTACAATGTCATGTCCCAGTGGAATTTTCGTTTATTGTTAGTAGGCACTGAAAAAGAATTGAAAATTTCGGGAATTAAAAATGAATTGACAAACATTTTCATTTCTTGTTTAGTATTTCGCTCAATACTTGAACCATTGCATTTGCAACAGCAAGTTTTTTTTCTTCGGTCTCCTGGATGAATGCATCTCTTTTTGCTGCCCGATCGTCTCTCTCTTTCTGTCTTTTTTCAGCATTTTCCATCCTTTTCTTTAAAGTTATGAAACAATGAATACATGATGAGCATAAATGTGTCAATTGATGATTTATTCTATGATTACCTGTTCCAAAGACTTCAGTTCATCCAGACTGGAAGCTACGTCACTCATAATCTTGGCAGATGCACCCAATTTAGTTTTCTTCTTGGCGGGTACTGAGGGACCACCTAGCAGTTGTTCCGCTTCATCGGCTTCTTCCTGTGTCATTGCCCCGTGTGCCACCAACTCAGTGTTTTCCTTCCTAATTAGTTCTCTGTCTTCCTCGTTATCTATGGATGACATAGATTCCGCAGCTCTTTTTCCATAGGGCATGGAGCTGCTTAATGCTTTGGGCTTCATAATTGCTCTACTACCTGTTAAGTTATATTAATAAACGGAATGAACATATGAAACAAGTTACAAAAAGGTTTTCTATACCCATCAATTCCTGAAGTTCCTCATAAAATGGTGGTGGTGCCGACGCACCTTTTCCAGTTTCTGATAATGAGTCGCTGAAGTTTGTATACGACTTTTTTATATTATTCCACCTGTCGTACACCTTTGACCAGACTTTTTCTGGTTTACGACTGATTTTAATTCCCCTAGCTCTCATTTCTCTTGCAATCGAAGTAAACAAGATAGATCTTCGGACTTTCTTGTCCGTAACTGCCTCCCACCGTTCCTTAATGATGTCCAAAAGAACGACAGATGCATGATTATCTAATTCTTTCCGTACTCGTGATCTTTTGCCGGACCAGAGATCGTTGTCCGTGTCATCAGCTTCTTCGCTCGCCCCATACGTTACTGCTGCGCTGACGGTTTCAGATTGACGATTTAGCTCAGACGGAACGTCAAAATCAAGCTCGCCGTTAGCCTTTTCTTGGTGATCCACATTCACTACAGATATGGGCTCTTCATTCTCTTGGGCTGATATAAGTTCATTCATACCGTTGATGGCATTCTGCTCAGTGGGTTCTAGGCACGGTACATCATGATGTTCTAGAGGCACCTCATCGATTTCAACGGAAACCATATAGCTTGTTCCTGAAACACAAAGTTGTTTTCAGTAATTCAGTCACATTTTAAATGGAAAATTACATACCATCATCCATTTGGCACGAATAAACGTAAAATGCGTCGCACTTAAAAGTAATAAATCCATGCAGGATCGCATTTCCCTTAAAATCAAATTCACGGTTGCCTTCCATGGTCACAGTACTTACTTACTCAACAACTGAAGGGTAACTGAGCTTGGCGAAAAATGTTTCGAAGGAAGAGTTTAAAAATGTGACAAAATATACTTTTTGTGCCAATTAACATAATTTGCTTTTTCTTTCCTACCCCCTCAAACCTGACTTTTCCTTCGAAGATTTTTACGCATAATCCAAGGTCGTGAAAGTAAAAGAAAAAAGACCTTCATTCCAAAAACAAAAGTAGAAAATGGGAAAAATTTTTCTCTTTTTCTAATTTTATTTTTCTTCTCAGTTGATATCCAAGATAGTTAAGATCACGGTCATGGATAACTGCGCGCTTGTGGTGGGTTGCAAAACTGTTTTTGACTTAGTGTTGTCTGACATGCCAGAATTCGAATCGGAAGACGAAGAAGATTTACAGCCTTCTTATAGTCTTTCAAGAATTCTCTTATTAGCTAGTATTGGAATTGCCGGAAACATTCGAGAATGTCATATCCGTGTATCGGGGTACGTTGAAGCGAACGGAGGATGTACAACATATAAATACGTTATAATACTTTTTTAAAGCTGTTGGTGGAATTAGATATTTCAATATTTCATTATTTCGTTAGGTTTGTGCGCACTGTCATACCACAGTTTACGGATGCGGATTTTCAAAGCCATTTTCGCATGTCCCGCCCATCTTTTGAAGCGTTGGTTGTGTTTTGCGACACCCACAAGCTTCCGGATTCCGCAATTTTTCCACATCGTTCAATACAACCAGTGCCGATGAACGAAATGTTGTACATGACGTTGTGGTATTTGGCTAATCAATGTACGCATCGCGAAATTTCAGTGCTTTTTGATCGATCCATATCGACGGTTTGGAGATCTGTCAACAATATTACAAAGATTATTGAACGACATCTCCAGAGTTTCATCAAATGGCCAACAGCTGAAGAGGTTCCTGTTATTGCCGAAAACTTTCGACACATTGCCGGATTTCCTGGCGCAATAGGAGCTATGGATGGGACACATATAGAAATTGTTACACCGTCTGAAAATCAGAAAGATTACAACAACCGGAAAATGCGCCATTCCCTCATATTATTAGCTGTGTGTCTCCCAAACCGTGCCTTTTCCTACACCTTTGCTGGATTCCCTGGTAGTGCGAATGATTCAAGAGTTTTCCGCTGCTCTGATTTGGGAGTCCGTCTTGACGAAGATCCGACTTCCCTTTTCCCTGGTGCACAATATCATTTATTGAGTGATTGTGCATTCTCATGTTCACCTCATATCATGCCTTCCATAAAAACAAGTCTTGCTAACACTGTTAAAAAAAGAAACTACAACACGATTTTATCAAAAACCCGAATCATAATCGAGCACGCATTCGGGGCCTTAAAAAACACATGGCGCCGACTGCGATATATATATGCCCATGTGAAAAAAGCTTCACGGATTATCTCCTGCTGCTGTGCTTTACACAATTTCCTTATAAGCAGAGGAGAAAGAATGGTTAATTACCGTGCACTCGATGCTGATAACGAAAATGTTGATGAAATTGCTGATGACTGGTTCGATCTTCAATCCGGAATCCAGAAAAGGAATGAGATAATTGACCTGTTGTACTATAATAACGATGGTGACTATGACATGGAAGACGATGAATAAATGACCGTATCAATTACATACCCAATATCATTTTCTTAATTTCTTCGATCTCTCTGTTGAGTTCCTGAGAAGCTGAGTGTTCCAGTTGCCCGTATAAAGTAGCCCAGTTCAGCTAGTTTGCCAATTTCAATCCACACTCCATCAACAAGAACACACGATAGTGACAATACCAGTACCAGATAAAATGTGCTAAAACTTGAGTGATGATGCTGGTCAAATTTCGTGTTTATTTAAACTACTTTTACTCATACAAGAAAGAGTCACAATTATTTTTTTAATGGATTTTCTCTTAAATCAAACAATTAGCTCTTGCGACTTGAAGACTTAGCTTTCTGACGGAATAGTTCTTGAGATAATACACCTGACTTTAGCAGTCGTGGTTCGAAGCCCTGGAATTTGTTGTTATTTCCATCTATAGATTACAAAAAGCATTTATTAGTTCAATATCTGTGATTATGATTTCTAATTTATGAATTCTTACTTGCTGCATCTGAGTAGAGTTCAGCAATAGGCTCTCTAACATCAATGGTGAACACGACAAGTTTGGGAGTCATGACAGTCATAGTAGACATGTTGTTTGAACAGCTATAAATGTACACCTCATGCACGTTTGCTTGAAAGCAGACTTTCGATTGCCAACATGTTCACCAGACTCAATTGTCTGGCCATTCAATTGCCAATATCCCAAAATCCACCTTCTGTTACTTCCAATGTAAGACCTGTTTCGCAAAATATAGTTATTAGAATTCTCACCCGCTTGAAAAATTATGAAATTTCATTACTTTATCAAATACTTCTTGTGAACAATTGAAACTGTAATGCAACTGAACACAATTTCAAACAACATGACACTTGATGAGTAGGCCTACTTGACTTGACAGCAGCCGAAAATTACACTTGCCAACAATATTCCGCGCAGTCTGGCTTTTGGTTAACAATACGGTTAACCAAATCGGGTATCAGGAAAAGCCTTCAGGTGGTACTAAACAGTCGTCTTGCCGCCGTTGCTATGGACGCTTGTTGTTATTTTTAGGCGGGAAAACCAAATTTTAATTAGTAAACAGCAACCGATTCTAAACGATTTTCGAAAAAATCTTAGTAGAAAAATTGTAAGATTGAAAAAGAGAAATATACAATTAAACGATCAGCATGAATTTCTACACCACTTAGGTTTCTTGAAAGAAAAAAAAAATTGAAAGAATTGAAAGTTCAATAATTAGAATTGAAACTTTGGAAGTTATAATTGGAACAAGTAAAAAGGTACTTTCCCAGGTAGCACACAGACTCTGTTTCAGGTCTGTTACAGATCTGTTTTTGAGAGTCTGTAAATTGTTTGGAGTGAAACACTTTTACAGACTGTCATACAGGTCTGTGACAGATCCGTAAAACGGGATCACCATTTACAGACCAAAAACAGATTTTCAAGAAAAAAAAGATTTGCCTCCGTCTGGTATCGAACCATTAACCTCTGAGTTCCCAAGCCAGTACGCTTGCCACTACACCGTCAATCGATATGTAATTGTAGATATATTTCATAATGATGTATATTTCACAGTTGTACACTTGTACATTCAACAAACAGTCTGACATGTCTCTCTCACGACACTGATTGCTACATATGACTACCACTGGTCTCTTCCGATAGTAACAAGACCAAGATTGGCCCCACACCAATTATAAGTCTTTATTATACCTATTTAGGTGATACTTCTCCGTCCGGTGGATAAACAACTATTGTTGTTGCTCGAGTAGGCCTACTGAACTAAACTCATAGCCATTAGCCCTGCATTGACTATTAGAGTGTAACTTCTTACTGCATGGTATTGCAGTGATAATACACATATAAGAAAACGTTTAATTCAGTTTTCCATTGGGAATCCTAACATGAACCATACTTGGGATACAGACACAGATAAGATTTTTACTGACTTATAGGTGTTACAAGGGAAATACTGACCCGTACATACCTGGGGCACAAACACAGAACAGATAATCACTGAACTAAGTTTTACATAGAAAATACAGACCTGTACCATACCTGGGGTACAAACACAGAACGGATAATCATTGAACTCAGTCTTACATAGAAAATACAGACCTGTACCATACCTGGGACTCAGAACAGATGATTACTGACTTATGTCTTACAAGGGAAATACAGACCCGTACCAGACCTGGAGTACAGACACAGAACAGAAACATATTGTACTCGGTAATACAGAGTAAAAACATGCATGTGACATACCTGTAATACAGAAGAAAAACAGAATGTCTTTCTACAGAGTAAAAACAGACAAGTGACAAACATGGGAAACAGAGCTAAATCAGAAACAATTTTCTCAAGTAAAAAACAGATCTGTAACAGGTCTGTAGTACAGTTAAAAACCAGAATTATGTATTACAGAAAGATAACAGATCTGTTCCAGATCTGTGAAACAAACGTTTACCAAATCCTGTAAAACAGAGCAATTCCAGACAAATTTCATGTAAAACAGAGATGTAACAAGCCTGATACGGATCTGTTTCACAAGTATGTGAAACAGATCGGTTACAGGAATCTGTAACAGCTCTGTGTGCTACCTGGGTTATTAATTTAATCAAACTTTGTCATAATACAATTCAAGGTAACGCACGGGACGTAAATTAAATAAAAGCCACATTTGGAGGCGAGAGATGATGACGATCCTTATCTTGAATATATTGAATTTGCTCTTCGTTCCTTCTATTAAAACAAAACCAAACAAAACACAAATAAGAATTTTGCGGTCGAGTCATTAGCTAACGGTGATACTAGATGTTGCTAGATGTCACCAAATAGTTGCCCAATCGCTAGACGTCAGTTTTTTAGGTAAAATGCAATCAGCAATCGGGCATTCTATGTGATGTGCGTTTACGTTCGATTTGACAGGTAATTCAAGTTTGGCATTCAATTAACTCCCATCGTTTTTCATTCACATTTACTTATCTTATGGTGTGTGCATTGTGACAACTTTCAGAGTACATAGGCCTAAGAGTCAGTTTCCCATACTGATTGAACAATTTTAACGTTTAAGAGAATTCTACATTCAATATCATTAAAAAAAAAATTTACTAGTTTCTAAATACTATTTACCAAGTTAAACTTTCTACATTCTTGTCAACAATAAAAAACTATTATAATACTGAATGGTGTTTATACCTTGTTGCAACCACATGAGTGTTGTCAAGTATGCAAGTAATCAAATCAAGGAATGAAAGCACTCTCAATGGGTTTCTCTACCAGCTGGAAACCAACAGTTGCTGTCCGATACTTTTGTTCAGACAGCAGCTGACTATTTAAGAATTCCATGTGATGAGAAATTTTGATCTTCTTTATCACAACTGAATAAAAGAAACATGCAAAATTAAAAACAGAATCACTTATAGACCAAAAACACAATGTGAAATGTTTGACTAAAGGTATTCTTACACTGCTTTTATATCAACACTTCACAGACAAAGCTGACACATATAGTAAAATTCTTACCTAGTTATATTGATATTGATCAAATTACAATCAGCCTGTTGAGGATATTGAGAAATAGCCTGTCAGGCTATTTAGATAACTAGAAAATAAAGCCAAGTTCAGTTACTACTGAAAATCTTTTTGTTTTGGTAATTTTCATTTGAAAGTTTGTCTGAAAAAAGTATTACCGAATTCAGAAACCTGCTAGAAACCTTATCTCATAAAATGCAAACAGAACAGTAGTCAGTAGATGACAAAACACAGTGGATGCT
Source organism: Daphnia pulicaria (assembly GCF_021234035.1). Lineage (NCBI taxonomy): Eukaryota > Metazoa > Arthropoda > Branchiopoda > Diplostraca > Daphniidae > Daphnia > Daphnia pulicaria. The sequence goes on along the minus strand of NC_060913.1, from coordinate 43,371,798 downwards.
GCGCCATCTCTCTCCAAACTCAAGAATGACGTCATGCCGTGAAAATGGGTTGCGATATTTACTGGGTATTGTCAACAGCTTAATCTTTAAACGTACGAATAAAACTGAATAGGGGACCCATTCAAAAGTCATTCTGTGCAGCGCTCTCTCCCTTAACAATATTATTGTTTGTTTTTTTTAAATTGTGTGGTTTGCGATTGTACGTGGTAATTAATCAATCAGTTAGTAAACATCATACACCCAAAGCACTGACCACTGATCAGTTAATTGATTTCAATTATGTTTTAAGGGTATTACAACACAAAAATGACCGGTGATGTAACTGAAAAACTGTTGAAAATGTCTGCATCGGGCAGACATTTCAAGTTGGGGACCCTTGACGACGCCCGTAACGATAACATCGTATTGTCAGGTATTTAAATATTAGTCGAATACTTTTTCGCTTTATTATTAAAAAATTATCAGGTTAGTATCTGTTGTCCGAAAATGATTCAGAGAAAGTTATTATCACTACTCGTATTGAGAAAATCACCTTTTCATGTATCGAATCTTTTAAACTAAGCGGGAAATTCAAATATCTCGATCTAGTTAACGGCCCTCATCAATTCAGCGCACTAATGGACATGATGGAACTCGTCGGCTAACAATGTCGACACAAGGAAAAATCTTCTTCAATCAAGTATCCACGTCACATGCTAATATCGCACAGCTGTCAAGAAATTCAGCGCAGAACAATTGAACGAGAGTAAAATTTGTTATTCAGACATGGTCAAGATGGCCAAGACGGATGACAACGGAAATGCAACTCATGTTGTGACCCAAATCCAGTACGGTACCGACGCCACTTTCACTTTCACAAAACAATTATCTAAGAAACCGAGAACGAGCACGAAGAAACTAGCTGGATACCAGTATCGAAAACTTTTTGAAAATCCTGTCCGGAAGCGCGGATGCCGGCGGAAGCGGTGCGGAAACAAATTGGGGAAGCGAGATGGACATTCAGTGCCATTTCGAAGGCGATTTACCACTTCCCAGATACCTGAAAGCTACCAAAACGTACACAGAAGCCATCGAGTTTGCTAGAAATTTCACTCAAATTCTAACTGATTCATTCGCAAAAACCCTTCATCCGGAAAAGAGCCCCTCGGCGTACCTACAACTGTTTGGCTCCACCCACTCGGACTAATGCACGAAGGTGTACCGACCATCCGCTATCAAATTAGCCTTCCGTTGGCATCCGAATATTTGGGAATTCCGCAGGACCCTGACGAAATGAAAGAAAAATTAACTGACACGCAAATGGAATTTTAGTTAACTGCATTTGGCGAGGAATCGCTGGACTGTAACCAATATTTCACCTTTTTGGCTCAGTTGAAGATGAAAGTGGAAGAAATGGTCGCCGATATCCGAAGCGGACAGGACTCGATCAGGAATCGAATCAATAGTGAACGATTCAATACCAATCGTCTGGACCACTGGCTGGAACGAAATAAAGAACTCTGCGCGATTAATAAGTTTCAACATCAAGTAGCACAGCAGATCAAAAATAAAATCACGGTTTCCCATTCAGCGCAAAGTTTGCGGGAGCAAATGTCCAGTTTGAAAATTCGATTCGGTTTTGAACTCGCATTCAAGTCACGAATAAAATTCAACCCTTCTACAGAACTAATGGCGCTGCTAATCAAGGATAACACATCTGAAAATATTGACACGACTAAAAGGTGTTGGTGGGAAGAGGCGGACGTCGTAGAGCGAATGGAAAAAGACGTTTCAGTTTTCGTGAAATTGGCCGAAAAATTGGCAAAACAATTTTAAAATCCCTTGTCGAACTTTTAGTTAGAAATAAAATCGACAAAAACGCCAAAACGATTGGGAACGAAATTGGGACTTGGAGAGAAATTGGGAAAAAGAAATCAAAGAAATCATTCTAATATTGGATTCCAACGCATTGTTCTTCTTCAAGTAATAAGCCTTTCCTTCCCGCTATGAAAATGAAATGTCACGGCAACAGAAAACCCTTGGCGATCCGTGGAACGTGAATAGACCATTTACAGGAGACATACCGAGACTGCAGACTGTACTACTAAGTAGTGTAGATTCCAATCTTTTAGTGGTTTAGTCGATCTATCAACCGTCCCATCTCCGAGTGCAGTTGGTGCAACTCAAATTGAAATGTGTTGAAAACGTTTTGTTTTTAGAACGGGCGTAGTTTAGCTCTATATTCTTAATTTAAACGAATTTTGTCAGCTGGACAAGCTGGCTCATGATTAAAGTAACACCCGACTAAAAACCCATTTCAAACCAAACCAATAGTGGCAAAGGAATGAAAAAGCAAATCAAACCGCTCTTACTTGTCTCAGCTGTTTCGTAGTTTGAACTTTGAAGGTTGCCCGTTCAGGCGCTCAGCCCACTGTCCATCCGTCCGGCACCGGGTTTGCTGTCGACGATGAATTGTTTACGGATGATCAGACTGACACTATGAAAGAATAAAATTCAAAAACACCTTTAGTTATTTACTCTTCAACTGTGTTCAAAGTTCTAGTACCTATAGAAATATGCACATAATTAAAAAAAATGGGAAAAGTTTGAGAAATCCTTGCGCCAATCTTTTCAAAATTAAAAATAAAGTAATATAATCTAGGTGCTTAAATGACATGATGGTCTTGCGGAGACAGAACACATTTTTAAGTATTCCACCATTAAAGCTTTCGGGGAATTAACTGCATGAGCCCACCCATGAAACAAAATAACAAGTTTGAAAAAAGGACTCACTCGCAGACAAGAAGAAGGTGCTCACTCCACCCGTTCCCGTTGGATTGACGCCTGCGAATTCCACGATAAATCAAACTTTATTAGTTATAATAGCCCAGGGGTTCGTTAAGTGACCACTTTTTTTGTAAGCCAATCGGTGTTGCCGAACCTCACGTGACTTTACCCTATCACCAATAAAAAGCCTGTTTTTCCTCTGGAAAATGACAAGCTTTTTAGCTTCGTCGAATTTTTATGAAAAGATGTTAAAGCGAATCGAACATCTTAAAGCTATTGTGGCAATGTTGCATTTAAAAATTGACTATATATTTGGCAACCACTTGACGTTTTGTCGTATCTTTACGGTTGACAAAAAATGGCGAATCTTTACACCCAAGCACAAAATTTAAATTATTACCTTTTTGATGTAGAATATTGTGGCCGACTTTTTCGTGTTCCAATTACCAGCAAGGAATTCGAAACTCGCATCAAACAAGGTAAATTTAGTCTTTTGTAACATCGTTTTATTTTAAAAATTGTAAAGTACACGTTATGCATGCATTTGTTGCAGATGCCACGTTAAGGTTGGAATTTGTTAAAAAGGTGCAAGCTAAGATTGCAGAAAATGATCCCAAATTTCTCAGTTTTGAAATAAGTATTTTATTTTTATTAGTTTTGTTTTTAGTATTGGTGCTAATTTCGATGTGTATTTCAGTTAGGGAAGGAGAAGCCACTAAGCTGAAATTAGTCCCATCAACTTCTGGAAGTAATCGTGCTCTCTCACCAATGCCAAAAGCTGCCCAAGCCAACAATCATATCGACAAGAAAAGGAGTGCAATACCAAGAAACAATTTATTGCCGATTGCTATAAGGACTGAGGCCCCTGTCAACGAAGAGATCAATGGTACAATTATATTCATTTATCTTCTTTGTTTTTGCTTTATTCCCATAAGCTAACATTTACATTTTTCATCGCAATCTTTGTATTGCACACTAAGCAGGTCAATCAAATTCAGGTGCAGCAGCTGTTGCTGGTACTGCTGGTGCTGGGGTTCAGCGATGGACTTTTGATGAAGTCAGTACCTTACTAGAATGTTATGCAATTTATGAGCCTCGTTTCTCCAAGAAGATGGAAAGAACAGCCACGTTGTGGGAAAAGGTGACATACTTCAAAAATGTTGTTCTCTCTTCCTAAACTTTCATATTTCTTCCTTACTTCAGTCTTTCCTTCCTCCCTACTCCCTCTTTCCTTCCTTCCTTTTCTTATGGACATTGTTATTAGTTTTTTTTTCAATTGAAATATGAATTTGGTTAAACTAAATTGAACACCATTTTTCAATGCCGTTTAGGTCAATAAAGAAATGGAAAAGAGAGGAGTGAAGACTACAGCTGAAAGATGCAGTGTTAAATTTGCAGCAATGAAGAAGAGATTCAACGAGCTAAATGATCAGAATGTCGACGGTGAAAAGGGCCGAAGGGTTCAGTGGCCGTTTTTCTCTAAGATGAATGAACTTCTAGGATTGTCGGATGCCTCAACGCTCAAACACGTGCATGGCGTAGGCGCTGACTCCTCCAAAATGCGGGATGATGACTCCAATCCGTCTACTCCTCCACCACCCAAGAAGTCCAGAGCCAGGAATAATAGAATTACCCATCCGGAATCAATATCCCGTTTAATTGAAATTGAAATGGACCGTTCATCGATGGACCAGGAATTCTTAAAGGAAATAAGAGCCAGTAATGCTGCTAGTTTAACGAAAACTGAGGCTATCGTATCAGCGTCGAAGGCCTTCGAGAACCTAGCTAATGGGATGTTAAACAAATTCCAAAATATGCAAGGCGTTGTTTCTTCAGAAGTAAGAGAGAAAATTGGTCTTTAATTATATTTAACTCTTTTTATCTTTAATATTTTTCTTTAGATGAGCGTAATACATCAGTCAGAAGAGGTCGACTAATGGCAGAACACATTGAAGAAGATGAATTGTGAACGAATGAACCTCAAAACTTGTCAGAGTGCACTACCACCCCGTTTCCTTTTGTAATCCACATTTCCAAAGAATTCACCATTGTTTTATTTCGGTTATATCCCCAATTTGTACCTGATCTCATTGTGCAGCAGTAAATAAATCTTTTTTTTGTTACCATGGGATCTAACGGTTTATGTTTCTGTGTGTCAAGCACAATGTTGTTTATGTCCATGTATTAAACCATAAAAATTCGTGTGTTGAAACCAAACAAAATGAAATGAATAGGCAAATACGAAAGCTCTTTCAAATATTATTTGAAATTGTATATTTGTTGTTCGAGATGTTGCGTCATATTTTCAACAATCTAAAGGAAATTAAACGATGAATTGTTCTGCAATAAACTGTCTTTTTTGTTGACCCTCTTCGGTCTCTCTCTCTTCGTCAAACTCGTAATCCGGATCCTCTTCGTCATCCAATTCAACGTCTGGGGCATCGTCAAGCCAGTTGTCATGGCGCAAACCGAAATTATGGAAACAACAACAAACCAATAACGTACGGTGTGCATACCGCATTCGGAAGTAATCCAGGAACTTTACTCTTCGCCACTTCATTTTTAATAGGCCAAATGCTCTTTCCACAACCTGTCGGTCCCTCTTAAGAGCTCGATTGAAGGCCATTTCATGATCTTCTAGTTCGTGGTTATTGCGAAAAGGAACGAGCAGATGTTGCCGAAGTGGATAAGCTGTATCTCCGAGAATATGATAGTTGGATCGTACAAGTTTAGCACCTAATGCTCTAGAGAGGGGACTGAGACGCAAAACTCTTGCATCGCCTATACTTCCCGGAAATCCAACCGCAGCGTCAATTATTTCCAAATCATGAGTAGATACTATTTGAAGCTTAATAGTTGTTTTGCATTTTCTGCTAGTATAAGATGGCAACTGGTTTAGTGGTTGTCGTATTTCAAATTCTGTGGCATCGATAGCCCCTAAACAAAAAATGCTATTCAGTGACAAACAAAAAAGATTTCTATCGTTAAAAAAAATACCTAGACTGTCTACAATTTGAAAATGTTCTGAGAGCTCTAAGTATCTTTCTTCTCTCGGCCATACTATGAAGCGGTCAGCCATATTGTAAATAACCATCATGGTTTTCATAACCACATAGTGTACCGTCCCTTGATTCATCCCAAACCGCCTTGACAAAACACGGTAGGCTTCACGGTTTGCTAAACACCAGATCAAAATCATTAGCTTATCCGTTACAGGTAGGCCAGTATACACATAGTCAGTTAATATTTGCGGACTGACAAGCTCCACTAGAAGCTACAAAACAAAGAAATAGAATATATACAGAAAATTGTGTTGACATATATTTCATACCTGGAACGTTCTTTTTGAAAAACGAAAATCTCGTTTGAATTGAATTTCTGGGTACGTTGCAAACCACGTCCCTACATATGCGGTGTAATAAATAGTTCTGTTTGCGTGAATTCGATGTAAGATCAAACGCTGGCGCTGTAATAACTGCCTAAGAATGTCTTGTCTTCTTCTTAAAATCACAATCTCAATAATATTATTGTCATCCTCGTCAGCAAGTTGGACAAATAACATAAATTGATTAAATAGAACTGCAACTTCTTGAATAAAATCCATCTGACTTGAATTCACGTTTAAAAACAAACGTTATTCATGTATTAGTTACCGTCTGCAACACAGAGTTACATTTTTAATTTATGTAATCTGGCAACATCATAAAACTATAAAAATAATGAAAAAAAAGTGGTCACTTAACGAACCCCTGCCGTTACGGCGTTAAGGCACTTTTAAAAGGAAGTTTGATTCCACGGTGCAAGTTGAACGAAGAATCGTCACTTTCCTCAAATACCAAATCAGATATTGTAATGGACAAGGTGATTTGTTTAAGTTTGCTCTTTTTTTCAAAGTTCCGTTGATCTTATTGTTTATTATTTTTCTTCAAGAATGATTTAATTCTACCAAGCTGGGCATATTCACCCGTTTCAAAGTTGCCATAATTTCTAACTGCCGCTCCTCCGACTACCCCGCCCATTGGCTGGACGACGCCTCTTACTAAAAAAGGTTGACCAAGATTTAACGACTGTGATTCAGTGTCCGATGGGTTAGCGTCAAGTACCCCACGAGTGGGATCACGTTCAAGTGCAATTTCCTCTGGTGAAGATTGGGTAGAAGCAGCAGAATTGAAGTCGCACGAGAGAAATGCAGCTGCTAAACCAAGAACAAGTGCCCTTAAAAATGATGACTGGGAGAGTGTGTGGAATGGCTCTGTCACGTATAAAGATTTGAAATTCAGAGTCGCCATGGAAGTTTTTGATGTAAGTTAATTTATTATTGTTTTTCAGTCTAGAAAATTAACAAAAAATTTTCTTGAAAATTTGCAGGTGAATAAACCGACTAATTTTATGAAGTCCGTTATGCCTTTGTCGTTAAAAGTGGTAGGCAACATCGATAAACCGGAAATAGTTTGGAACTACTTGAAGAGAGTCAAAGAAACGATCGACGCAGAAGTTATTTTTCTGCAATGCACTCCTTCGTCTTATGCTGATTGGAATCTGTACCTGGCGTTCTGCAAAGCTTGCCAATATATGGGCATTGCCGTCTTAGGAGGTGTTTCAAGCCCTATCAGGAATTTGTATTTTTATCTTCCAGCATCAAATTTAATTAATATTTTGAAGGATTATTGAAAGAAATTGATAATAATATGCCTTGTATTTACAGTGTTTGAGAACCGGGCTTCGAACTTATTATTGGGAATTTTGGTCATGTGCACTGGGCAACGCAAATTCTGCATTGATGACACTGCTCGTGCTGTCGGCCCTTGCAAATTGGTGAAGATTGATAAAAGTGTGGACAAGAAGAATGCAAGCAACACATCTTGATATAAAAAAAGTCGGCCCCAAAATGTGATTCCAACGGATGTGAAAACTTTACCGTCTTCTTCGACCCAGCCGCATAATCGTGCGGTCGCTAACATCCGTCAACAAGTCCAGCAGAAACAGGGCATTCTTCTGGTCAATCCAATCCAAACTTAACCTGATTCATCAAAACTAGAAGCGACTCCGTCCAAGGTTGCAAAAACAACAAACTCCGAGCCTACTACCAGGGCGTTAGCAAGATTTGCATTGAAGGAGGCAATGTGGGGTTCCTGTCAATGGAAGAAAGATCTTGTTTCGACGAAGCCACCGTCAAACAAATTGCTACAGAGATAGAAGAATCCTTTTTTTCCTTCCTAAACAAAGACGTCGGTCCCAAGTACAAAAACAGATATAGGAATTTGATCTATAGGATCATAGATAAAAAAATAATAATAACAATAAATAATAATGTAAAACATATTTAACGTGCACTTTTACAAATAATATGGACAAAGGCACGGCAATGACTTGGGGAAGAGGAAGCATAAAAAAATCCAGAATTGCTCCGCGATGTCGTCAACAAAACAATTTCACCAGGTGAGTTTCTTATTACCTCCAAAAAAATTTTTTCGTTTTAAATTATCGTTCATTTGCTTTCATTTAAAAGTATTTAATGCTGTCTGAACGTCGTAACTTAATAAGTTTTGTAAAATAATTTTTCCGTATTGTATTTTCAGATGAATTAGTGAGACTGTCGAACGAAGAACCTACGGGCAGGGGTTTTGCCGAGTGGCGCACGAAACGGGCAATAATCCAGTAAGAGTAAAATCATCAAGACAAGAAATCTCAGGGCATGTGCAAATCAGCTCTTGACATTTGGCCTGTAAAGATATTTAACGACCATTGTAATTCTTATTACAAAATTACGAACGTCATACAATATACGAAATTTGCGAACAGTTTTTTTTTATTTACCGATTCTCGGAACTATGCGGTTTTTTATGCTTGGCTTGGCGCATTGCGTTTTCCATATCTGACCAATCTGACAACGCCATTAAGAAAGACAGTAGGGCGCTACAAAATTTGGGAAGAAACGGTTGTAATTCGAGCTCTATTTTTTAACAAATTTTTGAACAGTAAATAAGAACGATAACAAATAATTATACCCTATATACAGACTATCATTATTCAGCCTACATACATAGGGTGACATAGAACACATAGAGAGTAGTCGTCGCATCCTTGACCACTGGATACAATGTTCGAATCCCCAAAAGGAGCTACCCTTCACCTGAAGACAGCCTCATGCTGTGCTATCTGACCATCCTCGAGTGGAGATGTTTCTTCGTTCATCTCAAGAATGTATGACGTATGCAAATTTCCATGACTTTTCAGAAGCCCGTCTGTTTGGTGAAAATCTAGAAAGAAGTGGACCAGAAAATGGATTTAGCGTTCGAGCGTTTTTGGGCGAAAAAGGAAAATATGCTTATTGCGAAATAGTTAAAAATCTTGGTCATCCCAGTTTTTTTACGAAAGTTATTGAAGCAATGTTAAAATAAATAATATATAATTCACTAATCGTATATTGTTGATGACACTAGGGATACACAAAGCCACATTTGAGACACACATAAGAAATACAGAGCACATACAGCGTTACCACACTCCACGAGATCACGGACAAGAAGAAGGAAATAGGAAGCCCCCCCCTTTCTAAGATGACTCCCACCCACGTTGCCAGACTTAAAGAAAAGCCTGGCGTCGTCACTTGCTCAAAGGAGGGGAAGGGGGTAAAGCGGGTTTGCCAAATGGACAGCCGTTTCTAATAAGCAAGAAAATCAGAGTTGGAGAAATTGGTTCAGTTGCGCCAAGACCTGCACCATGGCCTGTACAACTCATCACAAGAAGCTGTTGAAGACACCCTTGCTTATTTCCGAAGTATTTTATTATTTTATTTTTATCTTTCGATACTTTTCTGATGGTATTTTGTTTTAATGATGTCAGGTTCCTTTGAATTGGGCACTAGGGGAGACCGGGGTTAGATGGCCGTTTTTTTACACACCCGGGCTTGCATTCCGTAATTTTCACTGGTATAGTTAAATTTTTTTAAAAAATTAAAGCTTATTTACTTGGCTAAAATGTAGCGTAAAAAAAAAAATACGTAAAGGTTTTAAATATATAGTATTATTGAGTGGTTTATCACTTTGCTTTTAGGGAAAATCGCCACCGCTACCAGGGGCAAGTTGGCCGTCAAGAGAAAAGTAAAAGCTGACGAAAATAATGGGTCAACTTGCCCCAGCTAGCAGACAATGCTAAGTAAATGAGGCAACTTGCCCCAAATATAAATGGCCGATTTACCCCATGGTAGATATTCGGCTTCATATTTAAAAATGAAATAGTTATGTACCTTTAAATAGAAAACCAAAATACACAAAGTTTAGCCCAGACAATAAGCTTTCTTCCTGCAAAAGATCATATATACTAGTTAATTACTCAATACAGAAAAATTAATAGCGAAAAAAAAGTTAGAAGTTAGTCAAAAATTCGTTTTCCCCCCTTAAAATCTATATTTTTTACAGCAGGCATACGGTACTTAAGTAAAAACATTCTAATTATCAAACTAAACAATATGGCTACCCTGAAATTAGCTCAATTTCAATTTTAATTAAATAAATCAGAAAAGAGCGACTTACCCCTGGGCCAACTAGCCCTGGTCTCCCCCTACTACCGGTAATTGGTCGTCTACCTTAAATGAATCACAAACTGCTTATATTGCTCCAACTCCGGTGAAAAGCCAAACTGTTGCCTGGAATGCAGCTTCGCATTTTTGTACTTCTGTGATTTCGACCACAAGCACAGCGCCAATGTCAACAACAAGCTCCAAAACATCCAACGACGATGACGATGACGATTGATAATTTGGCTGCAGATTTCAGAAAAGTAGGAGAACAGTTGCCTGTTGCTCCGTCACCACCGCCTGATGATTTGATAGCTTTTGTCGATGCTTGTACATCAAGTAAAAAAAATGCAACAACCAAGAGAAGAGCGATAAGGTTAGGTTCCCAGTCGAGTTTGGATGGATCCAACCAAGTGACAACCGCAAGTATAAGCATTGCACCACCAGCTAGTTGGTGCTCATGGACAATTCCCAAAATGAAAAAATCTCGAGGAAATGAAGATCTGGCACCTGAAGCCGACGCTGGAAGAGTCAAAGGAAGAACGAATGTGGACGGTAAAAAATCTGGCCGTCGGGCGAGCTCTAGCAGTAAAAGAAACCCTCCTGTTTCGAAGGCTAACGTACTTCTAGTATGTGACAGAAAAAAGAAAACTGTTAATGCAGATCCTCGGATTTGCCGTAAGGTAAAACGCAAATTATTAATATTTATAGCTAACTGTTTAGTAACCATTTTTTTTTTCATTAATGAAAATGTTTCAGTGCAATCAAAGAGGACACACGTTTTTAAAATGCCCCAATTACCCAATCGGTGGAAGGAGTGTTGAGAAAAACCATATTTCTCTTAGCAGCGCTCCTTCAGTTGGCATAAATTTGGCAACGAATGAAGATTGGAGTGTTGAAAATTCTAGGTCTTATAAAGAAAACTCAAGATGCGATGTCTCCAGTAGAAGGAAGGTAGCGGGAAATGTTTATAGTTGGAATCGAGGACAAAAGACTCTGCATGCCACCGAACCAAAACCGAGTGACAATTGGAGAGCTAGTGGTGAGGCTTGGTCACCATTTCCCAGTTTTCTTGATCTACCTTCTACTTCGGGTACTAGCGGTGTAACGCGAGCTGGATTGGACAAGTGCGACATACAACCAAATGTGAATGAAAACTTTCCTACACCTAAACATGTAATCGATGTGGAAATGAGATGGAATCTTGAAGAAATTTAAAGTTTGAGGAAGCACGATTCACTACAACCTATGGGACAGTTTTGTGAGATGGAACTTAACAAATCGGATGTACAGGTAACTGTTAACTATTAATCAATATGAACTAATACCAGAGGTTGCTGTGTGATCTTGACTTCGATCTGATAGCTTCTGTATTTCACAAATAGACAGAGATAAAGCCAGTCAGAGAGAAGAGACACAATACATAAATTAGAATGAGGTAATTCACATCAAGATACATCAAGATCATTCTTACGAATAATGAGAGAACAGCAATGTAACATACCTGTCAGAGAGAAGAGACACAATACATAAGAGTGGTGATTGACACCCACTGACTTCACTTGCTTATGGACTGGCAGAGCCAACTAGTGGTCTCTCAAGGCACTCTGACAGATAGAAGGGGGAGGAAGGGAAGTTTGGTTATAGACAACAAATCAACACACCCACTCAAACTGAACTGAATACACCAATATTTGAACAAGATACTGAAATCTTCCGGCTTCCAATCCTTTGGTGAAAAGGTCGGCAAGTTGATCTTTCGTGCTGATATGTGTCACGTCAATGACACCTGTTTCTTGAAGATCGCGGATATGATGGTATTTAATATCGATGTGTTTCGTACGCTGGTGATATTCCGGATTCCGCACCAGACGGACGGCACTTTGGTTATCACACCAAAGTGTTGTTGGAAAAGTTTGTTGATGTCCCACGTCCTCTAGTAGTTGACGAAACCAGGTGATGTCTTTAGCCGTGGAACTTGCCGCCACGTACTCGGCCTCCGTTGTTGATAGGGAAGTGCACTTCTGCTTTCTACTGGCCCAAGCCACAGGTCCGCCGTTTAGAGTTAACAAGGTTCCACTGATGGAGCGTCGATCGTCGGTATTTCCGGCAAAGTCAGAATCAGAATACGCCGTCAGCCTGAAGTCGTCACTGCTTCCATAGGAAACACCATGGTCTTGAGTTCCTTTTAGATACCCTAGAATTCTTTTTACAGCTTCCCAGTGGCTTTTGGTGGGGCTGCTAAAAAATTGTGACACTTGGCCTATAGAGAAAGCAATGTCAGGACGAGTACAGGTCATGGCATACATTATCGATCCGACGTCTTCACGAAACGGGCAGGAATGTTCTTCTTCAATCGTGCTGACTCTTTTAGAAAGTCGTGAGTGTGGATCAGCGGGAACACCTCTTGGATTGCATTCTGCCATCTGAAATTTAGTGAGCACTCGTTTGATGTACGCTTCTTGATGCAGATGAATGATCTTCTTTTCCCGGTCTCTCACAATTTGAATGCCGACGAAACAGCCTGCTGGCCCCGAGGTCATCTCGAACTGGTTACTTAGAAACTGCACGATGTCGTCCAGCTTGGAGTGATGATTGCTACACACCAACCCATCATCAACCCAGATGGCCATAATGATGATGACACCGTCGGAATTGAGAGAATAAACACACGGATCTGCTACACTCGGCTTAAGTCCGTATTTTGTTATGAACTCGTTGAATTTCGAATTCCAGGAACGGGACGCTTGTTTTAAACCGTACAAACCGCGTTTCAGGCGACACACTAGTTTTTCTTGACCTTTGCTGAGAAAACCGGTAGGTTGAGACATAAACAGCTCTTCATTTAAATCACCATATAAAAAGGCAGTTTTTATATCCAATTGGGCGATTTCTAAATCCAGGGCAGCAGCGATGGCAAAAACTGCTCTTAAAGAATCGTAGCGAACAACTGGGCTGTAAGTTTCTTCATAATCGATTCCGGCACGCTGAGTATAGCCTTTCGCTACTAGTCGGGCCTTGAAACGTACGACGCCTCCACTGATGTCACGTTTTAGTTTGTATACCCACCGATTCTCAATGATGATCCTATTTGGTGGGATTTCGGTGAGCTCCCATGCGTCATTTTTCTTCAATGATGCCAGCTCCTTATCCATAGCAGCCACCCACTCATTTGCTTGAGGGGAATCCATTGCCTCTTGATACGTCAATGGCTATGATAATTCAGCGTCTACTGCAGCGAGGCCGGCATAGGTTGGCGTTTGAGATTCATCGGCCCAGGAGACGGCCGGTCTTCCTTTGTTCACTCTTGCTGACACTCGAATCGGGTGGACTGGATCAGGCCTATCAACAGGAGCGATGCCCAGGTCTTCTTCACTAATTTCTTCGGAAGGAACAGAAATGTCGTTAAGCTCTCCAGCTAATTCTTCTTCGACTGGTTCGGAAGCAGGAGTAGACGTCGATTCAAACTCGGGAATAGTATCTAAATGATCAGAGATAAATTCATCAAATAATACGTCTCTAGAAATTCTAACTTTTCTTGCAGACGGATCCCAAAGCCGAAAGGCTTTCTGAGTTTCGCAGTAGCCGACCAAGACACATTTTCTTCCAGTGGGATCGAATTTTCCCCTTTCCTTTTTGGGCACATGTGAATAAACTGTCGATCCAAAGATTCGAACGTGAGCCAGATTGGGTTTCTTCCCATGCCACATTTCAAATGGCGTCTTCTCTTCTAGGGCAGTGCTGCTGTAGACTCGGTTAAGAATATAAACTGCTGCGTTTGATGCCTCCGCCCAGAGCTCAGTTGAAAGATTTGCTCCATGTAGCATGCTTCTGGCCATCTCTACTATAGTCCGCATCTGCCTTTCCGCTACTCCATTCTGCTGAGGGGTTTGCGGCACACTAGTCTCGTGTCTGATGCCCATTTTCTTCATCCAGTTTTGTAGTTCATGGCTCTCGTACTCCCCTCCGTTATCTGAACGGAGTGTCTTCACCTTCTGTCCTGTCTCCGCTTCTACTCTCAAGACGAAATGTTGAAAGAGTTCTGCAACCTCCGACTTCTTCTTGATGAAACGAATGACGCAGTACCCACTGTAGTCGTCTTTAAAAGTAACAAAAAAACGTGCTCCACCAGGTGATGCCTTCGACATAGGGCCACAAACGTCTGAATGAATGAGGTCGCCGACTTTAAGTGCCCGAATCCTGCCTGTTGGAAATGGTAAACGATGCAATTTTCCGAAAGCACAACCAGAGCAAACATGGTGAACATCTGAACCGGGTGCGATTATTAAATCTTCAACCATACCCTTCTGCTCCATTTTCTTGATGGTAGAAACGCTGACATGGCCAAGACGTTGATGCCACACAGTCATCGAATGAGTCTCTGTTTTGGCCAACTGGGCTACCGATGAAATAACTGGTTCAGGTCTCCTTGCAGGTTGGATGTCAAGACGGTAGAGGTTGGTAGACTGGCAGACGCCCACAGCTAAAACTTTTTCTTCTTTGGCAATGGTTAGCATTTTTCCAGAAAACGTGCATACCGCTCCGAGTTTAGTGGCGCATCGAATAGAGAAAAGATTTGCCCCAAATCCTGGGACATAGACGGCATCGTGAATGACAGCGTTGAACCAGTTGCCATCGACTCGACACCGAATTGGAATGTCGCCGACGCCATGCACCTGTAATGGATCGTTGTCCAGACCGATGCACTTCACTGGCCAGCTGCCAGGCTTGACTGGATTGTAGTTCTGGAACTGCCATAACTGGTCACTCATATGCTGCGAAGCTCCAGAATCCGCGTACCAATCAGTTTGATTGCACTTCTTGACGTTGGACAGCAAAGACAGAGAAGTAAAAGCGTAGCCGGGTGGCCAATCTGGATTGCTAGAGGCGATGTTGGCTCTGGCGTCTCCTTGTTGCCTTTTATCTTTCTTCTTCTTCCAGCATCTTGACTCTTCGTGATTATTGCTTCTTCGTCCAAGTCTTTCGCAGTAGTCACAGATAGGAGCCGGTTTGCTGGGTTCTTGTGTACCGGAATAAGATGCCCCTCCAGTTGGTCTATTGACTCTCCTGGCAAAGAAAGCAGCATCAGCACCGTCTACCTCACCGTATTGTTGATTCATGGCTTCCTGCTTCATAAGTAGAGCTCGCAAGAGATTGACTGTCTTTTTGCTGTCGTCCAGATTTTCCCAGGCTGCAATGACGTGTCGGTAAGAGGGAGGAAGAGTTGAAGCAATTTTGGTGATGACCTGGTCGTCCGAAACTGGAGATCCGACATCTTGTAGTTGGCTGGCCATCAATTCAATGGCCGTGACGCGACTGGAGATATCGTGACCTTCCTTGTACTGGTAGTTCAGGAACTGTTGAAGAAGAAACATTTTGTTTTCTGCAGCAGATTGTTCGAACTGACTGATGACTCGTTTCCACATTTCTGTGGCTGATGTACAGGTAATGAGGGAACGTTGTTGGTCAGAGCAGATGGTGGACGAAATCAGTAACTGTGCTGTGTTGTCCTTTTGCTTCCAACTGGTGATTGCTGCTTGATTGGTGGTGACGCCTGAAGCCACGATTGGATCTGGTTTAGCTTCTGTTCCAATTACTAGATCCATCAAGCTGTGATTGCGAAGCATCAGGCATGTCTGAAACTTCCACACTTGGAAGTTGGTTCCGTTGAGCTTGTCAATGTGTGCAACATCCTTCGCAGTGAAAACTGACATGCTGGTCTTGGTCAGCAACAGGAATGTTCTTGAAATAATAGATGTGCGGTAAATATTATAGCACTGGGCCCATAACCTGTTAACTATTAATCAATATGAACTAATACCAGAGGTTGCTGTGTGATCTTGACTTCGATCTGATAGCTTCTGTATTTCACAAATAGACAGAGATAAAGCCTGTCAGAGAGAAGAGACACAATACATAAATTGGAATGAGGTAATTCACATCAAGATACATCAAGATCATTCTTACGAATAATGAGAGAACAGCAATGTAACATACCTGTCAGAGAGAAGAGACACAATACATAAGAGTGGTGATTGACACCCACTGACTTCACTTGCTTATGGACTGGCAGAGCCAACTAGTGGTCTCTCAAGGCACTCTGACAGATAGAAGGGGGAGGAAGGGAAGTTTGGTTATAGACAACAAATCAACAGTAACTATCAGCAATATGTCATGCTTATTTATTTCCATGATTTTCCACTTAAAATATTTGAATGACTTAGGTAACGGGAATCCTAAAAGTGGGAGATATGGGTTTGAATGTTAGAGAAAATTCCATTCTATTGCCCTGCTAATTCTGTCTTGCCAGACATGAGAAAGAATAGTAACAATGTTCAACTAGCTGCAGCCTCCATTTGTTTTCCCAAACTCTCAAGGTCAAAACCACTTTATTTTCTTATTTTCACTTCAAAGAGGCCCTATCTGTTGGATCGTATTTATATTGGTAATTTGTTCCTTTTGGGTTTCAAGGGAAACAATAATTAAGTAAATGTCCGCATTAGACTACATGTTTCTTTACAACATGATAATAGTAAAAAACAAAAACATCCGTGTTATTTCAGAACTCTCAACCCTCTGCCATCCACTGCAGAAGTTTGCCCGGTTGCCTGGAAAGGCCCCATCGACGGCGGAGAATTGGGACAAGTTAACGTCCAAGCGTTGAACGTAAGTTTGAGAATTTGTGTAATATTCCATGAAATACTATTAATCCTGCAAAATTTATTTAGATACGAAGTTCTACTAATCTCTTTGACGTCTCTATGCCGCCATCACTTTTTGTGGTGGGTCGTTTCCGACAAGAAAGAGTTTGGGATTACATCAACCAAATAAGATGGGCTGCAACCCACGACGTCGTTATTCTCAAATTCATTGCGGCTTACGATTCTGATCAGGGGGGTCCCTTAGTTTTCATTTCATAACTTAAAAACTATGCTAGTTAGAACATTACGGATTTCACCATTGTGTTTTCCGTAAAATTCTGCACAAAATGGTTTATACGGGGACTGACTGCGATGCCTTCGTCACCCTTTTCCAAAAATTGTAAACCCCCAAAACCCCCAATTTTGGCCTGATTGAGTGGTGGACTCAGTGTTAAAAAACTGGATTATAAATATGAAGTGACAAACATGAAAAATGGGGGGGGGGGAGATTTTAAGATTTGTTTTACAACATGCACAAAAGTAAGTGCTATATTTTGCCACAAAAAAAAACAAAAAAAAGTATTGAGTGAAATTGAGCTGTTCAAGGAAGAAAAAAAAACTATAATCCAGTTTTTTTAAATACTTACGCACGGTCTACCAGGAAAGGTAAGACTAACGCCATGGCAGCAGAATAATCAAGGAGAGCGTCAAAATTCAGCTTAAGCTTTGCTTATGCGGCGTTGCCTGTCACACGAAATCGTTAATTGTGGAGTTTCAACTAATTTTTAAGTTGACACTTGACGAACTGCAAGTGTTGTTTACCAGCTGTCTAGATGTGAAAAAAGAAAGAAATAGCGATGGAAGAATGACATTGTCTAAAGAGAAATTACAACGAACCCATTCCATCAGAACGACAGAGAAAGTAGCAATACACATACTTTCGTATAACAGGCAACGTCGCATAAGCAAAGCTTAAGCTGAAATTTGACGCACTCAAGGTTCCTTAAAATGTCACTTTGAACGCGGGCGTAGCTTGGACACCAGCTGTTATATGTTGCACAGTCTCCCTTTCCCTCCTCCTTCTATGTATTCGGGGGATTCTACCCTAAGCCGCCAGCGGCAATTGGCGGCAATGGCAGCATTGAAGAGTTGTGACCAAGCTACGCCCACGATCCAAGCGGCATTTTAAAGAACCTTCTAAGTCCCTTGATTATTCCGGCTGATCAGAGAGATAGGGAGTTAATCTACCTCTCCTGGTAGATTAACTAGACCGTGCTTAATAGTAATAAATAGTATAAGGACTTGCGGGACCAGGTTTGGGACCCAGGACCATAAAATTATTACATAGCGAGTGCTTTCGCTATTGAAATTAAATTATCGAGTGCATTCGCTAATACTCTGTTTACAAAATGTGGAACCGGAATTCAAAATATGTGAATTAGCGAGTGTAATATTGGCTAATTCTGACATAGTTTAGCGAATGCATTCAAATAAGTACAAATTAGCGAGTTCATTCGCTAATTCGCACGAATTAGCGAAAGCACTTGCTAATCCAAAACATCTATAATAGCCTAGACTCATCCTTAGACTCATTGCCCATCCTCCATCGACCACGGGATGGCCAACCTGCTGAATAACACTTCCCCTTTTTCTTACCCTTTCCTATTGCTGAAGTCACTCAATCCCCCAAAATTAAATAAAATGTATATAGGACTTACCCGCCCAAAAGTTAAATGAATCAGCACAGGGCGCACATAATGACAAAAACCGTGAAAATAACCGAAGAGGAGAATATGCCGTACGCTTCCTCTCTGCTCAGATGCCGATCGTCAACTGGTCCGGAAAAAGTGTGTGGCGTTCGGCGTGTGTGAAATATATAAAAAGCGCCAGAGCGGCGTTGGCGCCGGGCGCGCCAAATAGTCTGGGAGCTGTTTGACCAAAACATATTTTTTCTTTAGCAAAAGGTTTGAAGCTAAAATATGGTTAGGGGGGTATGACACACACGAAACGCCAAGTCTGTTGGGGTTATGCATGAGGAAAAAACTTCGGTAAGTGATTGCATGCTAACATTTTTTTCATTGTGTGCAAGCATACAGTCTGGTATATTTGTATGGTGGCACTAGTTCTTCAATGCAAATGGTATTTTCCTCAATAGTAGAGATTCGTTTAGAGCATCTTGGCGACGCTCGATGAGGCGCATTTCGTAAGAATGCAGAGGAATACCTGAAACGAAATTTTTATCGCTTACGCGGATTTCGCTAACGACGAAAAAGCCTTTTGCTAATTTACCAGCAGCCCCAAGGCTGTCCCGCCTCAAGTAACGTAAACAAACGACGGTAATTGTTTTATTTTCACCTATTTGTGATGTTTCATCATTATACTAACTTTTTTATTTCCATTTTATATGACATTGCATTTTTATTGTCGTCTAAACACTGTAAAATTGGCCGCACAGAAACGCACCTTGGATTTTTTCCATCCCGAAACAATAGCTATAGAATACATAGTATTCTTTATGTATTCTACCAGGGGAATGGAGATTCTCTCCATGCCCATGATTCTACTAGTAAATTAAAGCCCGTCCAGGGCCGGTCATCAGTTGGCCTAGTGTAAATTAGGCCCGTGATGCCTAATTAAACACTTTTTCCTGTATTCAATTTGTGTTTCTTTATTTTATTTTTATTTTAGAGAAGATCTTTGGATCCAATATGCAATATCCATTCAACCACTACCAACTTCTAAATAATTATAAAAAATTCTACGCTACACCTTTGTTAACAAATCGCTTCTTAACGAAAACGTAATCCATTGCGCGGGCAGAATCATTAATTATGAACGCTCTGAATTTCTTGGGGATTCCATTGTCGGTAGGCATTAACTAAACCATGGTATAATAGCTCTAAGGTAGGCGGACTCTTATCTCTAAATTTATCCTATAGGAAACTTCTGATGAAGTCAGCCTACCTTAGAGCTATTAGGCTGTACCAACGATTAACCAAAAAAACTGACTTTTAAAGAAAAAATTATTTATTAAGGTTTAGTAGTATCTACCCACCTGCTTGACAAATCGGAAGACTACACACCGTCTCATTTGTCGAGATTTTGTTCAGCTATAACGTGCAATGACTCTCTTGGCACTTTTGCTGTGAAATTCAGCTGTCAAAAGTTCCTGCGTGGAAACCCAACCGAACCACAGAAACAAGTCAACGAATTTGTTGAGATCTAACTAAAGGGTAGGACATCCATTTTCCAGCAGAGTAAGGGAGAAAAGATGCTAGAAATTCTGCTTATGAATTAGGATTTTTTTTTTTCAACTTAAAGCAACTCCTGAGAATGGTAATGTCACAGCCGAATCGCTCCTGGTGCCCGGTGTTATTGCCGATCTATTCGAAGCAATGGCTGGTGCAATTTACAAGGATTCAGGCTATTCCAGGAAAGCAGTGGTGAAATAATGTTACACCTTTTATTTACCAGGCTTACGGTAACAAACTTTAAAAATGTTATTCCCAGCGTTGCCTCCCTTTCCCGATTCTCTTTATCTGGGAATGGTGCACCACAAACCAAGGTTGGCGGAGATATAGGCCCGGACGAAATAGGACCCTACGAAATAGGCCCATTTTAAAAATATTTTTAAAGCGGTCCTATTTCTCCGTCAAAGTGGGCCTATTTCTCCCAATTATTTCGAAGTTCCATAAGGTACTCTGAAATATTTTCATAAAAAAATTTGACCTACTCTACATGAGCGAGAAGGCGGAATAATCTTCGAGAGATCTGCCACCGGTTATATTCATTGCCGTAGCTCAAACCACGATGAGTGATTTCACACATTGCCGTTTCGTTTTTCACATGTTAGGCAGCTGATTCCCGTCTTTATTTTTTGATGAACGTATTCCCCTTGATCTTAACTGTAAAACTCATTTGTTCAAACGTCGTTTTCACTTATTAACTATCGCTAATTTAAAAAAATGAACAAATTTCCGTGTTTTCTTCGCCATTTATTTGTTCCGTAGCTCGATCCCCCCTTCAGCGGCTCAGCCTTGAACGCGTCTCTCCCCTTAAGCGGCTCAGCCTTGAACGCATCTCCCCCCTCTACCTATGCCAATGCCAGTACTCAGGTGAAGTAGGAAATGAAATTGTTTGATGAAATAAATCTTACGGATTGATTTTAAACATATCCATAACAATTTCATGTTTTTTAAAGCAACAAACGCATATCACTTTTAAGTTTCTTGTTATATGGGGCTGACGCGAGGTGCTGCTCAAGCCGGCCAGAAGGGTGGTCGAGCGGGGGAGGCTGCACGCACTCATGGGAGAGGGGTGAGTGAAGGGGGGTTTACCTGGGCCATACCATACATTCCAATGTTTTCCCTGCTCAGTACATGTGGGTGGTCTAGTGGTTAGCAACTCGGGCTATGAATTTCAAGCGCCGGTGTTCGAATCTCGGCGATGTCGAAATATAATTTTATTTAAAAAATATTTTAGAAAAATTAATAGCTCAACAGCATAAAGTGGTGTGGAACTATCCTGGCGAAATTGATCGTTTTTTTTTTTTCTTTGATGAAATATACAGCACGAAAAGAAAATTTCTATTATAGTTGAATACCAAATGTGGTTTTGAAGATTTCCATCTATCGGTGATAGTGGCGTCACTAGCGTGGTTCAATAGCGTCATGAAGATGGCGTCATCTGCTCATCGTCAACTTCAGCGTTTAATTTACAATTAAGAAATAAAAATCTTATAAAAAAATAAAAATAGCTTCAACATGTGTACATTTTATTTTTAATCATTTTAAAATTTGAATTGCAATTTTCGTTACATTCGATTCTGAATCATTTTCATTTCAAATTGATTCACACACATAGCAGACGCCAACACATCAAGCGTCATCAATAGCGTGGTCTGTGGTGCAATGCTATCTGGAGTAAGGCGTTTACCTTCGATTCCTACAATTCGGGTGAGAGTGTAGAGAATTCTATCATGTTATTTTCAATCTTTAGTTACTACTATTGTAATTATCAACTTGTGTGAATAGGTAGCGTCATGATTGGCCTACCCTGATGGCGTCATGATCGCTGCTGATTGCCTTTCAAACAGGTTTTCAGCATTCTGCTTACACCTTTGGCATAGAGTCACATATTTCACAATCCAACATCAATTGGTACCAACAGCAGCCCTTCTCTCCATCATCCAGAAGGGTCTGAGATCAGTGTTGGAGATGTGTGTGACAATTTTAATATGATGAAATTTATCTACCACCAAATTTTTACTCGTTTATGTTTTTGTTTTTCAGGATGGTTCGGAACAACCCATGGAAAGCTTATCACTCATTGATGCTGTGATGCCTGATATTGTTGCAAGTCGTCAACAGCAAACACAGAACAATCAGAAACCACAAGTGGTAAAGACAGAACCACCAAATTCCAATGGAGATGAACCCATGCATTCCTATCGTAAGATAGTCAATACTTTTCTTTGATCCCCTGAACTACTTACTTATTTTCCCTACAATTTTTTATGAAGGCTGGGAAGAGGAAACAGGAGTAGAGATACCTTCCAGCAAATCAACTGTACTTCGTGGCCATGAATCTGAAGTTTGGCGAAGGATGGTCGCCCAGAAGAGAACGCACCAGCATCTCGATGTACTCCTCTGATCTTTGCCGGTTGGTAACAAATTATTTTGAGCAGTTCACTGGTTAAGTTAATTAGACATTAATCAAATTGTTTCGGCATCAGGTCGATTACCATGGACTACACGGAAGATGTCGAAAAAATCAACATATGCTCAGCACCGACTTAAGACATACCTTTGTCTTCATTTTTTCAAAGTAACAGACAAAGCATTGTCTTAAGATTCGGCTTTTTTAAATACGATATTATTCCTTCCGCTAGTGATTGGTAGCTGTATTTAAAGTTGAATTATTCATATTTTTGTCATTATATGTTAAGTTTAATTTTTTTTTGCCGGCCTTACCAAGAGAGCTGATTCTTTGTTTTGTTTAGACAAAGCATTGTCTTAAGATTTGTCTGTTTTGAATACGATATTATTCCTCCCGCTAGTGATTGTTAGCTGTATTTAAAGTTGACGTATTCATATTTTTGTCATTATATGTTAAGTTGAATTTTTTTTCCGGCCTTACCAAGAGGGCTGATTCTTTCTTTTGTTTAGACAAAGCATTGTCTTAAGATTTGTCTGTTTTAAATACGATATTTTTCCTCGCGCTAGTGATTGGTAGCTGTATTTCAAGTTTAATTTGTCATGTTTTTGTCATTATATGTTAAGTCTAAGGTTTTTCGGCCTTACCAAGAGGGCTTATTCTCTCTTTTTTTTAAGACAAAGCATTGTCTTAAAATTAGCCTGTTTTAAAAACGATATTATGCCTTGCGCTAGTGATTGGTAGCTGTATATAAAGTTATCATTTTTTTACTGCCTTCCTCGTTAAATTTGTAGTGTAGAAATTTTATTTCATGGCCGCCGTCGTTTTTTTTCTGTAAATTCTGATTTTTATGTTCAAATTAATAAATAAAATATTTTTTTTCGTGAAATTTTGACTTTTCTGAATCGTGGCTAACAAAAGCATAGGTTCCCAGGTAGCACAGGCATATCAATTGCATGTCTATATGATATGCTAATGTCATTTAGATATCCATGTCTAAAAACTGACATCATTTTTACCTTATGTTTATGTAATTTTTTTGATATCGAAAATTGGATATATTTTCGATGTCAATTACATATATACAAAATTAGACTTTTCTATGTATTAAATATGACATGAAATAGATATAAAAATTGATGTCCACAATTAGACATCGTAGACAGGATATAGTAATGATGTACTTAATGAGAAAATGAGTTACATTATTTTGATGTACCGATAAAGTATATCGTATTTATATCAATATTGGGACATCAGTATTTTGACATAAATTTGATTTAAAATTGATATTAATTTTAAGATTAAAGTTCGTATTCTAGAAATGATATGAAAAATATATCAAATTCACATCTTAATGTCATTTATATATTCACATCTATATGCTACAAACTCAATATCAAGTAGATTGTTAGGGGATTAGGGGAAAACATGGAGGATTTCGCAGGAGTGTTTTCACAATCCACGGGGGGAGGGGGGTACGCGTCAGTCACTTTCTCTATCTCCAAACTCCAAAGAAATCCACAATTACAAAAAATTTCTAAGTCCCAATTCTGAAACACATAATTCTGGAATATTTGTACGTTTTCTAATATTAGTATAAGAAAAATAGCTCAATGGTAGAAGAGCCGTCTAGCATGCGGGAGATCCGCGGTCGATCCTCGTGAGAGATCATTCTTTTTTCATATTACTATTAATGAAATTCATACTATTTATGCTATTTAAAGTGGATATGTGATATATAAGTTATCGCCTACTAATATTTAATGTATTTAGATGTAAATAGATGCATTTAATGTATTTTATTTAAACATCCGAAAGGTATCATAAACTAGACATGATAATTTGGATGTCTTTTGGACATATAAAAGAGGGACACGTGGAATGTCAAAATGATATCCCAAATTCGACTTATAATGTCATAAAAGGGATATCAAAATGACTTTTTTGGAACATCAATATGATATACGATTGCTACCTGGGTTAAAACATTATTTTATGCTTAAAAAAGATTATTCTTTACTTGGATTTGAACCATCATCCTCATCATTACGAAGCTAGTGCTCTAACCACTACACCATTTATTGCCAACATTTTTTTTCAATTTTCAATTCCACTTTATCGTTGTTGGTCAATGTCGTGTTTTTCGTTAGCATGGTTTGCGGATATTTATTTTAGCCAGATGTATCTGGGAACTGGGAAGCGCCTTCTTTTCGCTCTCAATAGCAAATGGCTACGAGCGGTGGCCGCTGAGTTTTTCAAATGTTTCGTCTATGTGGTGCGAGCCAGTAGCCGCTGCCGGTGTTGGAGGTGGGCCATCTTCAATTTATTGGACAGCAAAGGCATACGGCTATAAAGGAACGACGGGTCGCTAACGATCAGCTACTCTGGGTGTTGTCGACAAGGGGCAGTCCAACCAGCCCGGAATTAAACGGTGAAAAACTAGCGCAATAATATTAAGCCAAATATTTGCTAGATATGCGCACGGTTAATTAAATTTAAAACAATACGTTTTAATAAGGGCTAAATTTTTATTTTAGGGCTTGCGCGTTTCGTAAATTATACCATGAAATAAATTGCGCTCAATTGATACTATCGTGCGCAACTTAATGATTAGCAACCTCCTGCGCTCTTAGTAAAGCTTGTTCTAGTGAAAAATATTTTTCCTTATTATTTTTGCGTATATATTATAAAAGGTATTGCGCTAAATTTAGCGCCTCGTAGTTTATCACAGGTAAATCACTAGTGCCATACGCGCTTAAACAGCGCTAGATCTAGCGCGGAATATTTGACTTAATTATTTTTCGCGCTACATATTTATTTTTGCTGCTTATTTGTGTTTGTAAATTATGTTATGAAATTCAATGTGCTAAATTTTACGCATTTCGCGCAAGTTAATCTTAAGTTAATTATTAGCGAAATGCGCGCATAGAGAGCGCTCGCCGCAATCGTTTTCCCTTTAGTCCTTTACCCTACAAATTTACCGCCGGAGGCCGTGTGGGATGGCTCTACCCTACAAATTTACCGCCGGAGCCCATGCGTGAATATCCTCTGTCGTGCAAATGTAACGCAAGAGACTAAGCGTGAAGCCACTCTACCCTGCAAATTTACCGCCGGAGGCTAATGCATTCTTGCAGACGTTGCATCATTGTAATATCTGATGGTGTAGTGGCTATTGCTCGGGTTCCACGACGCGAAGAGGGGTGGTTCAAGCCCACTCCGTCAACATCCATTATCGTGTATATCGGCGTGACAGGGGATGGGTACGTGCAGCCAAGGCTCGGAACCGACGAAATATCGTGATAAAAAATTTTTCACGCACGAAAAACACGACATTGACCAACAACGATAAAGTGGAATTGAAAATTGAAAAAAAAAATGTTGGCAATAATTGGTGTAGTGGTTAGAGCACTAGCTTCGTAATGATGAGGATGATGGTTCAAATCCAAGTAAAGAATAACCTTTTTTAAGCATAAAATAATGTTTTAACCTATGCTTTTGTTAGCCACGATTCAGAAAAGTCAAAATTTCACGAAAAAAAATATTTTATTTATTAATTTGAACATAAAAATCAGAATTTACAGAAAAAAACGACGGCGGCCATGAAATAAAATTTCTACACTACAAATTTAACGAGGAAGGCAGTAAAAAAATGATAACTTTATATACAGCTACCAATCACTAGCGCAAGGCATAATATCGTTTTTAAAACAGGCTAATCTTAAGACAATGCTTTGTCTTAAAAAAAAAGAGAGAATAAGCCCTCTTGGTAAGGCCGAAAAACCTTAGACTTAACATATAATGACAAAAACATGACAAATTAAACTTGAAATACAGCTACCAATCACTAGCGCGAGGAAAAATATCGTATTTAAAACAGACAAATCTTAAGACAATGCTTTGTCTAAACAAAAGAAAGAATCAGCCCTCTTGGTAAGGCCGGAAAAAAAATTCAACTTAACATATAATGACAAAAATATGAATAATTCAACTTTAAATACAGCTACCAATCACTAGCGGAAGGAATAATATCGTATTTAAAAAAGCCGAATCTTAAGACAATGCTTTGTCTGTTACTTTGAAAAAATGAAGACAAAGGTATGTCTTAAGTCGGTGAGCATATGTTGGAAAAAATGGCGTGACGTTTTATCGCTTTGCTGGAACGAGGAAAATGTTTGCCAGCGTCGAAGAAGATCCGGACAATTGGGACGGTGTTTTTGTTCGGGAGGCACCTGCAATCCTTCTGGTGTCACCAATTCAACGACTTGTCTCTACGGATCGCCGGCATTCGTCTCTTTCCCTCACTATTACGAGGCCGACACCTTCTTCCAAAATCAGGTGGAAGGATTGAATCCGAAAAAGGATCTTCATCAATTTCACGTCGATCTTGAACCGGTAATAATTTACCTTTATATCTAAACCTTTTCGATCCTTATCGCTAATGTTTGACCCTGATTTTGTAGCGCACTGCTACTCCGTTAAAGGTGGCGGCTCGTTCTCAAATCAACATTCTGATGCAATCTATACCCGGGCATTGAGTGAGTGTAGCCTTTTGTTATACTATTGCAACGGGCAATTTGATAATGATGCACATTTTTTGTTCTTCACATGTAGTGTCGTCGAAGATGTCCGGTAGGTGTACATGCCAGTGATCTGGTTCGGTGTTGAGGCTGATTTTAAGCGACAAACTTTTGGGATTGATCCATTTCATGTTAATAGGACCCTATATCAGATGCTTCTTCTTTTTCCTGATGTTCGTTACCTGCATAATTGTGGTCGCAAAAAGTGCAGTCAAGTATTCCAAGATGAGAAAGGAAGTTCCGCCAGTACATCAGGAGGAAGAAGGTGATCGATCGAAAGAAGACCTTGAAAAATCCGAACCCATTCAAAAAACAAATACAACGTAAAATTTTATTTAATTTCACTTTGACGTGTGTTCAATGGAATTTTTTTAAATAAAAAGTTTTTTTTTTTGTAATAAAAACTTTCTTTTGCGTCTGTATCTAAGGACAAAACAATTTCACGATTAGTGTTCCAAAAAAATGGTGGAAGTCGATTATAAACAGGGAATTTCTTTTCATATTTATATAATGTGAGTGAGAGTGAAACAACGGGAAGAATGGGAAAATGCAGACCAGAAATCCAGCATTAGAGTAATTGGAATCAGGAGTAAGGAAAGAGAGTAAATCTACGTTGAGTGCTGGGGCGGAATGGAAAGCAAACTGCTACGTGCACTGACTCGTTGAGGCGTTGCCACCAATTGCCAAAGAAAACAAAAAACAGTTAATAAAATATGTTTGCTAGTCTAGATATGTTTGCCCTCCCAGCCGATGAGATTCTACTTTGAACTGAAGCCATCGATGAAAATCAAGAAAAAACAATTTATTATGTTTTTACATACTATCAGTATCATTTAAAAATAATTATTTTTTTTATTTTGAATTTCCTCCCTCAAAAATGGTCAATCGTTGTATCTATGTGGCAGTGTGATGCTGGTGATACTGAGAAAAGGACGATTTCCCTGGAGCACACTTTGGAGTGCATTCATGAACGAGGGATACCGGATGTTGGTTTTGGAGACAGTCTAGTTGAAAAGTACAGTTTCACGAGCATCAAATTTTCCATGCCATTACTGCTTGTCCGCGTTACCACTTGTCAGAAGACGGGGATAATGTTTCCATCGGATACATTTGGTCCAGCTGCACGTAAAGATCCACGCAGAGCCAAATGGTTTAATGAGATCAAGATCATGTTTGTGATTGTTTTCGTGCCTCAATCGCCAACCGTGTCTTGATCACATCTATATTGATCGCTAATATCATTTTCTAAAAAAAAAAAAAGTAAAACCCACAGCTGAAACATAGCAAAAACGTCTTCAAGATGAGGCGGCCAGTTCGGCAGAACGGGATGATGTGATGGCCGAGTCATCGTTCAACAGTCCCACATCACCACATTCACCATCGCTCAACAGCTTCTCAAAGCTGCCGCGTGGAAGTCTTAAGAAAATTTTCGATAAGTAAATACTCGATCAGCTAAAATCTGTTGAAACGTTAAAAGTTGCTATTATTTAATTAATTATTTATTTATTATCAATATTTATTTTTTGCTTTACTAAGATTAAAACGAGCTAATTCCGGCGCTCTTGAAGGTGATCCGTCAACACCTCTTTCAACCGAAGATTTCCGTCGTGGGGGTACGCTACGGGCAACAACGGGACCACGTTAAGGCTGGAAAAATGGATTTCCGGGTCCAGCTGAAACCATCAAACCTATCCAGGAGTTTGTTCTATGATTTTCCTTCGATTTTCATCTCGAGTGTTACTTACTGATCATGACTTAACGAATCATTTAGATCTGAGCTTCCCTTCCCGCAGTGGTCCAGCGACGACATTGCTTCTTGGCTTCACGACATGGGATTACACTTTTACGTGAGCGAAGTACAGCGCTGGGGTTGTCGTGGCCAACAATTGCTAGAAGTTCCAGTGGCCGAGATCGAAAAGGAGTTGTCCATCAAACATCCGCTGCACAAGAAAAAGCTCATCCTTGCTATAGAAGCTAAAGGCCGAGCTCAGGATCCTATGTCACTTGTACCAATCCTCCCGGGTACGAGAGATCTTGGGGGGTATCCTTCCAACTACTTTTCTTTATTCCGTGTCTTACTTGAATAGATTTGCTGAAGCACACCGGAAAATTGGACCATCAGTGGGCCGTTCGTTGGCTAGATCCCAGCTAGCATGTCTTTATTGGTAAAATATTTTTTTCCGACAATATTCTTCGATCGATAACCCACATATTGGTATAATATTATATTATTACTATGTTGCGACAAGATGGCTGTTAAATTTTTTTGTTATTTTCCCAATAAATGACTATTATCAAAGATGAATAAATTAATATAATTTTTTTTATTTTCCCAATAACGGATCATTAAATAAGGAATACATCGTTTTCTATGAAAAAGCTATATTCTTTTACATTTACCACACGTTCAAAACCCTAAATGATTGTTTGGGTGCTGACTTTATTGACGAGAGTGGGTTTGAACCATCATCCTTTGAGTCACCAATTTAATGCTATAACCACTACACTATCAACGGATATGATAATAAAGTCCCGATGTGACCAGATGGATAGTGCATACTTACACATTGTCATGGTTATAGCCCAGCGTGAGAAAAATCGATTTAATTACATCAGTGTAGGAATTTATGATTATTGAGACTATTTGTTTCATAAGTCATTTGTTTGCTGAAAGTGGGTTTGAACTAACCTCCATAGAATTACCTATATGGATATATAATAATAGCAGTTTTAACATTTCATCTCCTTAACTTTTAAGATAAATTATATCACGTTAGCGTGAAGGTAGAGTTTTAAATTCGAAGTACGTAAGTTAGTTGTTCGAGGCTTGTGCAAGATTTGGATTTTAAGACAATTGGATTGTTCACTAAGGCAATTGTATGCAGAACTAACGAATTGAATACGATATAAAACATTTAGGATTTTGAACGCATGTTAAATGTAAAAGACTATAGCTTTTTCATAAAAAAAGGATTTATTACTTTTTTAATGGTCCGTTATTGGGAAAATAACCAAAAGTAATATTGATTTATTCATCTTTCATAATAGTCATTCATTGGGAAAACAACAAAACAATTTAACAGCCACCTTGACGCAGCAAAGTAATAATCTAATATTATACCAATATGTGGGTTATCGACCGAAGAATATTCTCGGAAAACAATATTTTACCATTACGGGACTAGACTTATCCCTTTTTTGGCCGCAGGGACATCCTTGGCGAGATCCTCTGGATCTGTCTATTGCCTGTCGGGACAAACCCCTATAGGGAATCCCCTCTTAACCCTTGTTTACGTGGCTTCTAGAAGTTAAAAACTTTTATTGCATCAAGTCGAAAAACATTTGTAATATCGCTGCTGGTGTAGTGGTTATAGCATTGGATTGGAAACTCCAGGTGTGATGGTTCAAACCCACTCAAGACCAAAAGCAAGAAATTGTTGAAGATAAATAAATATTCCACGCTGAACTACATAACCATAAATACAAAAACCAGATTTCCGAAAATTTTAAAAGTAGTAAAACTGTTATTTCACCAATAAAAGTAAAATAAGTAAAACAAGTTGAAAAAATATTGTGAGCCAAAAATTTGGGTGCAAAAATATATTGGAAAAATATTTAAAAAAATTATTTTACCAACATCTCAATTGTAGGAATATAATATTTTAGAAATATTTGGGAAATATACTCTGCTAGCTGGGATGATATCGGCTTGCCACAGTACAAAGATGCGTTCCTCGAGTGTCGAGTGGATGGCCGAATGCTTCATTTGCTATCGGTAGACGACCTTTGAACACACCTGAAAGTGACGAACCTGCTTCACCTCATCTGCATCCGGCGTGGAATCCAAGTCTTGCGCTTGAACGATTACAACCCGAGTTGTTTGCAACGGCGTTCGGTTCCAAAGATCCGGCTCATCCGACGCCCGGTCAAGTTTCCGTTTGGACGAATCACCGCGTTATGGAATTGCTCAGAGCTGTCGATTTGTCCTAGTACGCTCCAAACATGAGGGGATCCGGTTTGACGTGGATGTTCTGGTATAAGCTTCTGTAAGAGTGACCTAACGATTTCTGCACTTTTGAAGGTGTCCATGTGGTTTGTTGGTGCACGATCTCGCTTTAATGCCAAGCTGCTGGCCGCGTTATTGTCAATTCCTCAGGGTAAGACGCTGCTACGTCGGAATTTGGCCACGCATTTTAATCAATTGGTCAGTCGGGAAGTGGTGCAAGCAAAACGTGAAATGGAAACTTCATCGGCCTCTCCTCCTCTGACTCCTGTTGCCAAAGTCAAAGTGAGTTTGTTATTTATTCACTTTTATCATTGAATGTGTTTCTGTAATTTTTTTGGTTTTTATACTTTACAGATCATAAAGAAATCACAGTTCACGTTAAAATGCCGAAAGGGCAAACCGGACGAATTTGATTCTGATGATTGGGTTTGCCCACCTTTCGATTCGTCCGATCTAGATAATGACAAAACTTCTTCCCCAAAGGTAATTGGTCATCTATAATTCTCACTACGGCACTCAAAATAACTTATTGATTTAAAAATTTCATAAAAGTCTCCTATGACCAAATCAACCGACTTGTGAAGGGCAGTCGATTGAATTTATCATCTTGACAATACGAAATGCAACAGTAGCTACAGCCGTATTGAAAAATTTAAGCAGCTTTACTATAATCGATTAAGATTTTCATCCAGATCCTTTCACATTAGCTAAAGGAGGATGTGGCGTATGCGGTCGCCTTCGAGGCCATGTCACTTTTTGGTTTGAAAAAGTAAAGCTGCGTTTCGTCCCAATTGTTCTTTAATATGGTCTCTCAATTTACGCAATCAATCAAATACAAAGAATACATTTTAAACAAACCTTTCACTTTGTCACGTCACTCTCAAAATTAATTTTATCCAACATTCCAATTTTCTTAGATGTGTTGGCTTTTTCCTCGTTATAAAGAGTTCATGTATGAACGATGATTTGCATAGCAAGGGTTAGCAAGGGTTTGCCAACAACAGTAAAGAACTAAAAATGAGGAATATTTCTTTAAGTTTGATACACAATTTTCTAAAACGTCTATATAGTACTAATTTAAAACTTATTCTAATTTAATCCACTAGAAGTGATGTATTGATTTGTGTTTTTGTGTATGTAGGGGAGACCGGGGCTATGTGGGACACGGGGCTAAAATGTACAGGGCAATTTTAATATGTACAATTTGTCTAAAAATGATAAAATAAATAAAGCGTATCTTAAATGATGTTTTATTTATCTTATAAACTTTTTTTCTTGAAATTATGATGAATTGGTCGAGTTTTATGAAAAAAAAAAATGGGAATCGGAAAAAAAAATTCTGACGTTTTATTTTTCATTTTCGTAATACTTTTTTTTATATTTTTATAAAACCCATATAGCTGTTTTATAGGGTTTTCTTTCTAGTTTAAGATAATAATAATATTTTATAAAAAATGTTTTCCTAAGTATGTTATAATTTAGTTTATTTCATGTTGTTTGGGTTCGGGTTAAACGGGACATGGAAAACGGGGTAAAACAGGTATTGCCACATCAACGTTTTTTCCAGAAAAAACAAAGGAAAAATGACCGAAAAAACTTTTTTGATAATATCTCCACTGCTACTTTATAAAATAAATAAAAATATAGCACTTCTGAAAGGGAAATGAATTTCCTGTTCACCAGTGTGTCGGGGCTCCGTTATACTGAACTTTCCTTTTTTCCTGCTCCAACTCCCTTTCCCACGCCTCTGAGTCCCTCATCTTTCGGATTAAGGTTGGTGTTATCTTCTCTTCTTCCAATATGAGCTCCATCATCCTATTTCAGTATCTTCTCAGGCCTTGCTTCATGGCCTGTATCCTAACTTCGCCAGTCTGTCTTAGCCGTTTTCCCATGATATCCATCCTCCTGATGAATTCGTCAATGGATACTTCGGGGCCCTGCTCCTGGCCGAAATATCCACCCAGTGTTATCTTTAGCCCTGCAAACTTCTCAAGTAATAGTTCTTTAACCTTTTATATGTCATTTTCGTTGAATACATCTCCAACTCCAGTTCATCTGCACACTTTCGTATAAGGATTGGTATTTATTTGTAGAAAGAAAGATAGATCTTATTGTAGATTAATGGAACCCTCTCTACAATGATGAAACTTCTTACATCAAGAAATTTATGGTTTTCAATCCTGCCCAGTTCCAACAATTATTTGTTAGATTCTGGCTTATCTTAAATATTCGATATGGCAATCTTTGAATTGTTTTGGTGAATTTATTTGGGAGTTAGTTTTTTTTTTCATTTTTCTTATATTATTATCACTAAAAAATTACAAAATGGAATACCGAAACATCAAACGTAAACTCGCTAAAGCTCCGAAATACTCAACTCTTACTCGCAAAGAACCTGCTTTGTGTCGCCCAGTTCGAATCCAACACACTGATGAGAACGTATTTGGCGCTCACGTTCTTGCTATTCTCTCTTGAAACGTAGTATAATAAAGCGCAATCGAGTTATAAATTACAAAGACTCGTTGGTTATCATTATTGTGAATTAAAGGTATCATTTTGATGATTGACATCGAATCCGGATATAGACTAGCTGTGGTGTAAAACAATGGATGACATGAACAATTTTTACGGAGAAAACGTGGCTCAGTTGAAACCAGTTAGACCCTTAAAAAAAACGACTCTACAATGTGAAAACGAATGATATGCGGACTCGGACTGTGTTTTCTAAATTTGATGAAACGGGTAATGTAGGTCGTATGCACATTTACACAATTTAGAAGAAATCAATTTCAAAAATATCTTCCCATTTAGGTAAATTCTGAAATGGTTGATAGTGGTTACTTTAATTTGTTTCATCCTCAGCTGTTTTTCCACTCGAGAGTAATTTAGGCATCTTTCCTTGCCAAAGCAGTCGATGCGTTTTCTATGGCTTGGAATACTTGACTGCCATTTTAAACAAAGATGCCATTGATGCTATCGTAGAGTATGAGTTGTAGAGATCTCTAAAAGTGGAAAACTTTTTTGGTTTAAAACTCTAAATTTTTTGTTGTAAATTAGATTTTCTAGGCACTTGTTGCTAAATTTCTGATCGCAATCATCATCACGCGGAAGCCAAAATTTACGGTTTTTTTTTTTCAAACCTCCTGTCATCAACTTGAACTAATTTATCCAACTTCAATTAGCGAAGAGTGTGCGGTTGATTCCACTTACGTATTGATCACCTTCATTTTATCTCAACATCAATTGAATATGCTTATTCAGGATAATGAACCAAACTTACCAGAAAATCCTTTGATTGAAAACCCCTGCATTATATACCGCATAAAGGCATCAGTGATTGACGGTTTGATTTTCATTGCTGGACTCAAGTGTTCCCAACGCCTACATTCCTCAAAAGTCACCGTCGACGGGCTTTACTTAGGAAACAACGACCCGTATGCGGCTTGAAAGCAGCATAATTCGTCGTCAAAAAGTTAAATTCAAACTATGTAAATACCGTTGACACTGTGTGGGAAAAGGGTTTGTGGGATCTGAATGACATGTCTTCTAAATTAGCCACGGTTTCTGCTCATAAATATTTCGTTCGAATAAATTATTAAATACGCCAACAAAAAAAGGTATCTTTTGAATAGAGAAAAAACAAAACAGGGCGAACCTTCTTTTATTTTTCCTTTTTTGTATTTGAGGCATTACTTTGAACAATTACTTGTTATGTAGGAAACCAAGTCTTTGTTTAGATTCCAAAGAATGAACATATCTCTGACAATCCTTTTTAAAAACGAGGAACGAAAACGAAACGAAACGACAAAATGTCGGTCGTCTGCAGCCACAGAACTTTCTATCGTACAGTTGAAACGTCGAATATTCCGCGTATAGTTGTAGCGTTTCTCTCGTTTATTTAATACTTTTTATTCGTCTGGCACTTTTTTTGCGCAAACAAGCTAAAGACTTTCATTCATACATTGTTAAAATGGAATATTATAAAATTAAGAATTTATTTTTAGGTTAGACCATTCAGGCCCACGTTTGCGAGGGCCCGAATTAAACCCTCTTGAATATCAGTATTATACTTAATTAGAGTTAGATAGAACAGAACCTAAGAGCAACACTTTATGCTGGGAGAGAAAAGAGAGTGAATTCTGAATGACGTGTGAGCAAGAAGACAAGTGGAGGGTGACACTTAACAGCATCTTCTGTTTTCTGGGTTTCAGCAACAGCAGATTTTCATTGGGTTGCCTAGTTACAACAAATCCTCTCGAGCAAACGGGAATCTGCTTGAGCTTAGTCCGTCCGATTTTTGCCCAGAGGTCCGTCCACATCTAGCTCCTTCCGCATTCTTTCCAAATCTGGTTTTGGCAGTGTTTTTTTTTTAATATCTGCCTTTTGTTCCTTTGAGGGTACGTAATACCGTCAATGATTCCATCCTTTTGTAACTGACGGATAAAGTGATATCTGACGTCTACGTGTTTCGTGAGTTGGTAATAATCTGGGTTGTGAATCGATTTGATAGCACTCTGGTTATCACAGAGAATTTTTACTGGTTGGTTGTCCAATTAACCAAACTCTGATAGGAGGCACTTCAGCCAGACCACTTTTTTTGCATGACTCTGATGCCGCAACGTTTTCTGCCTTGGTGGTGGATTGCCAGACGCACCTTTGTCTCCTACTGGACAAAGATTCAAGGCTAAGGAAATCAATCACACTTTGGATGAGTTTGGTTGGTTTCCGCAACGAGACCATCATCAACGAAGATGGCGATGAGCATCTAATTTTCTTTGCGACGATGATACACACAGGGGTCTGCTTCACATCTTGTAAGTCAGAACTTTTTTAAAGTTTATTGGGCATCTCCTCTGTTCCCAAAGGAGCATCAGCAGAACCTTGGGCTTGATCTTCAGTTTCCATTGGCAGCTCATTAGTGTCGACCATATTTCACGGCGGAAGAAAAATTGGAAGGGGGTAGACTGAGGAGTTGATTGTAAATCATCGGGCTGTGGAAGGTTGTTTGGTTCGTCAACAACTCCATTTCGGTTGATTTCAATCTTCCTTTTTGATTTAACCCATATGCGGTATGCTTTCTTGAACGGGCAACAGCCAACAAAGATCTCTTCGATCGCTTTTGGGCCCAGCTTCTGGCGACGAGCATCAGGTACGTGAACAAACGCAGGTGACCTGAAGATGCGAAGGTTTGAGATAATGGGTTTTCGACCATTAAGAGCCTCATAGGGTGTGACTTCTCCGGTGCTTGAGAGTGTGCGGTTTTGGATGTATACTGCATATCCGATAGCTTCAGCCCAAAGTTCCTTTGAAACATTGCGAGCTAAAAACATATATGCTGCGAGTGGCTTCAACTATAGTCCGATAAGCTCGTTCAGAGACGCCGTTTTATATAAAAAGAGATAAGAGTTTGTTTTGTTTTGTTGATGTAAGAAAAGCTTCGTGCC
Source organism: Daphnia pulicaria (assembly GCF_021234035.1). NCBI lineage: Eukaryota > Metazoa > Arthropoda > Branchiopoda > Diplostraca > Daphniidae > Daphnia > Daphnia pulicaria. Next base: position 43,335,187 of record NC_060913.1, on the reverse strand, counting down.
GGCTTCCCATTTTGGAAAACCATTCTTGAAATTCATGTCCTATTTATTCACCTATATTGTCGGATCTCAACACTAGGACGGTTGCGGTTGTGTTGTTTTGCGGAATAGACCAGGAACATGGGATTTGGTCTGCATAAATTGAACTTCACACCAGTTGCTCATCTTTGAATATTACAAAGAAACGAGATCGACCAGGGTGACATTATCTCCATTGGACCTTTTACGTCAGAGGGGATTAGGGCACCAACACTTTTTTCTCAAATTCTTCCGGTCAGAAAAGCCTGTACATGCATTTTTCCTTTTATACAGTCGGTGCAGAGCTTTGGAGTATTACGTTCTCGATCCAGGTTTACCATGTTAAGGATTGTCCTATGATTAGTGTGACCGAGTCTTTGATGCCCAATTAGGATAGGATATGAGCGACTGACAGCAGCATGTGAAGTCTCCTGTTTAATTTTCACTACAACGTTGAGATAATACAATTTCTCACTCACAAGTTGTCCTTCTATTTCAAAATTGCCGTTTCGGTAGAAGTGTACAACGTCGTGAATAAATACAGCTTCAATAACTTTTACTGTGGCTACATTGATTGAGAATAGGTTCATTCCCAGGCCAGTGTATGAAGTTCCTGGAGGCAATCCGTAAGGAGGAGGGAGACACCTGCGGTATTGACGACTTCAACATCTCATTTTCCCTTTACTGCAAGTCGAGTGTTTCCCATCCCAACGACAGTGTGGGAACCTTATTCATAAGGTTTGAAATTTATTAGGATGAACCGTTTGTCCGTCATGTGCTGTGATGCTCCAGAGTCAGCTACGAAGCCATAGGTTTCAAAATCTACTCTGTAGGTTTATGACGAATACGTCTAATCAGTGTGATCGTCTCTTTGTTCTTGGTTCAAGTTTTGCTGTACTAGATTTAGTTAAAGTGTGTTCATAGTATTATGAGCTTTACCTGTGACAGATTTGCACTTCCATTTGTTGGGATTGGAGCTCCATCATTGATTCTGTTTCTAAAATTTTCAACTTTGTGGGGACCGAGTCCACTGTAGCTACAGAGATTATTGTTCTGGTGACCTCCTCCTCTTGAGCCACGAAAATGTCTTCGAAATCCACGTGTGTTTCCTTGACCACCTTGGTAGCCACCTCTTCTACCTCGTTGAGCTCCACGTGGTACATGGTAGTGCTGGTCTATTGTAGCGATTAGAGTTGAAGGCCCTTTCGGAATTTCGATGTTTACCAGAGTTACTGCTGGCAAAAGCCCCATCACGCGTTGCGACATTGTTTGAATTTGGATCGAGTTCTGCAATGGCTTCTTCCTCCTGAAGTTTAGAGAACAGTAGTCTAACAGTGTTTCCTGTGTCAGGAGAGAAGTTCCACGTTATATAGAAGTGACGAAAACTCGCGGGCAGAGTAGAAAGTATTTTCTATATGACTTGACTTTCAGGGATCTGTTCACCTATGTCTAGAAGTCGAAGCCGTAAAACCTCTAATGCGGTCACATGTATAGTGACATTGTGCCCTAAGAAACATATGTTGTTGTAGTACATACCACAAGGTAATAGTTACTATTTTTTGTTACCAGTTTTAAAACGATACTCAGTAAATTGTCGTAGCAATACGAGTTTGTTATCTGATGCTGAGCGTGCGTGTGAATTTCTCACACACTGGTACATATATGCAGCAGTTGTGGATGTGCACAGCGTGTCACGTAAATAATCATTGTTGGTTGCATAGATGTAATTACGAACAGAAGGAAGAATATCGTGGTGAAAATACAAAACAAAAAAAAAAGAAAAAAAAAAAAAAAGATCACATCCCTCCTCTCTGTACCTTTAGTGTTGAACAAGTGTTTCGCCAATCAATAAAAATCTGCAACGCCTTCCCTTACAGATGTTCTTCGTACTACTCATCATTGGCGCGAGTTCTCAAACGACGGGAGGAAACAACATTACCGTATGCGACTGCGGAAGCGCAGAAGTAATCGGATTGATGGACAACACCCTACCCTCGTATTGCGACGATAACATCACTTCAGCCCAATCGGTGATGGAAGCGTATGATTTTTATGTAACGGAAGGACCACACACCGTGTGGAGCGCAGATTTATGCATGAAATGGCGAAAAACAAGGACAACGTCTGGATATTTTTTTGGCTCATTTGACACAATCGACACCATGACGACGACCGTGACTACAGCGGACGAGTGCAAACAACTAGTTAAAAGTCATGTGTGCGATGGCAACAAGATGACAGAGTTAACCGAAAATGCTTACGAATTCAAAGGAAACCCTACACAAAAAGGCACCTGGATGCAGGAGGTAATCGAAACTAAAAAGAACTGCGCCACAAAAGTTGACATACACAAAAATTGCCTCTATTTTTGGACACAAAAATTGCCTCTATTTTTGGGCAAAAAACAGACACTAAAATTGCCTCTATTTTTGGACACAAAAATGGCCTCTATTTTTGGACACAAAAATGGCCTCTATTTTTGGACATAAAAATGACCTCTTTTTTTGGACACAAAAATGGCCTCTATTTTTGGGAAAATAAAAGACACAAAAATTGCCTCTATTTTTGGACACAAAAATGGCCTCTATTTTTTGACAAAAATGGCCTCTATTTTTGGACACAAAAATGGCCTCTATTTTTTGACACAAAAATGGCCTCTATTTTTGGACACAAAAATGGCCTCTATTTTTGGACACAAAAATTGCCTCTATTATTGGACACAAAAATTGCCTCTATTTTTTGACACAAAAATGGCCTCTATTTTTGGACACAAAAATGGCCTCTATTTTTGGACACAAAAATGGCCTCTATTTTTGGACACAAAAATGGCCTCTATTTTTGGACACAAAAATGGCCTCTATTTTTGGACACAAAACTGGCCTCTATTTTTGGACACAAAAATGGCCTCTATTTTTGGACACAAAAATGGCCTCTATTTTTGGACACAAAAATGGCCTCTATTTTTGGACACAAAAATGGCCTCTATTTTTTTACACAAAAATGGCCTCTATTTTTGGACACAAAAATGGCCTCTATTTTTGGACACAAAAATGGCCTCTATTTTTGGACACAAAAATGGCCTCTATTTTTGGACACAAAAATGGCCTCTATTTTTTTACACAAAAATGGCCTCTATTTTTGGACACAAAACTGGCCTCTATTTTTGGACACAAAAATGGCCTCTATTTTTGGACACAAAAATGGCCTCTATTTTTGGACACAAAAATGGCCTCTATTTTTGGACACAAAAATGGCCTCTATTTTTGGACACAAAAATTGCCTCTATTTTTGGACACAAAAATTGCCTCTATTTTTGGACACAAAAATGGCCTCTATTTTTTGGCAAAAAACAGACACAAAAATTGCCTCTATTTTTGGACACAAAAATTGCCTCTATTTTTGGACACAAAAATTGCCTCTATTTTTGGACACAAAACTGGCCTCTATTTTTGGACACAAAAATGGCCTCTATTTTTGGACACAAAAATGGCCTCTATTTTTGGGCAAAAAACAGACACAAAAATGGCCTCTATTTTTGGACACAAAAATGGCCTCTATTTTTGGACACAAAAATTGCCTCTATTTTTGGACACAATAATGGCCTCTATTTTTGGACACAAAAATGGCCTCTATTTTTGGACACAAAAATGGCCTCTATTTTTGGACACAAAAATGGCCTCTATTTTTGGACACAAAAATGGCCTCTATTTTTGGACACAAAAATGGCCTCTATTTTTGGACACAAAAATGGCCTCTATTTTTGGACACAAAAATGGCCTCTATTTTTGGACACAAAAATGGCCTCTATTTTTTTACACAAAAATGGCCTCTATTTTTGGACACAAAACTGGCCTCTATTTTTGGACACAAAAATGGCCTCTATTTTTGGACACAAAAATGGCCTCTATTTTTGGACACAAAAATGGCCTCTATTTTTGGACACAAAAATGGCCTCTATTTTTGGACACAAAAATTGCCTCTATTTTTGGACACAAAAATTGCCTCTATTTTTGGACACAAAAATGGCCTCTATTTTTTGGCAAAAAACAGACACAAAAATTGCCTCTATTTTTGGACACAAAAATTGCCTCTATTTTTGGACACAAAAATTGCCTCTATTTTTGGACACAAAACTGGCCTCTATTTTTGGACACAAAAATGGCCTCTATTTTTGGACACAAAAATGGCCTCTATTTTTGGGCAAAAAACAGACACAAAAATGGCCTCTATTTTTGGACACAAAAATGGCCTCTATTTTTGGACACAAAAATTGCCTCTATTTTTGGACACAATAATGGCCTCTATTTTTGGACACAAAAATGGCCTCTATTTTTGGACACAAAAATGGCCTCTATTTTTGGACACAAAAATGGCCTCTATTTTTGGACACAAAAATGGCCTCTATTTTTGGACACAAAAATGGCCTCTATTTTTGGGAAAAAATCAGACACAAAAATTGCCTCTATTTTTGGACACAAAAATTGCCTCAATTTTTGGCCTCTATTTTTGGACACAAAAATTGCCTCTATTTTTGGACACAAAAATTGCCTCTATTTTTGGACACAAAAATGGCCTCTATTTTTGGACACAAAAATTGCCTCTATTTTTTGACACAAAAATTGCCTCTTTTTTTGGACACAAAAATTGCCTCTTTTTTTGGACACAAAAATTGCCTCTATTTTTGGACACAAAAATGGCCTCTATTTTGGGGCAAAAAAACAGACACAAAAATGGCCTCTAATTTTGGACACAAAAATGGCCTCTATTTTTGGACACAAAAATGGCCTCTATTTTTGGACACAAAAATGGCCTCTATTTTTGGGCAAAAAACAGACACAAAAATGGCCTATATTTTTGGACACAAAAATGGCCTCTATTTTTTGGACACAAAAATTGCCTCTATTTTTGGACACAAAAATTGCCTCTATTTTTGGACACAAAAATGGCCTCTATTTTTGGACACAAAAATGGCCTCTATTTTTGGGCAAAAAACAGACACAAAAATGGCCTCTATTTTTGGACTTAAAAATTGCCTCTATTTTTGGGCAAAAATCAGACACAAAAATTGCCTCAATTTTTGGCCTCTATTTTTGGACACAAAAATTGCCTCTATTTTTGGACACAAAAATGGCCTCTATTTTTGGGCAAAAAACAGACACAAAAATGGCCTATATTTTTGGACACAAAAATGGCCTCTATTTTTGGACACAAAAATTGCCTCTATTTTTGGACACAAAAATGGCCTCTATTTTTGGGCAAAAAACAGATACAAAAATGGCCTCTATATTTGGACTTAAAAATTGCCTCTATTTTTGGGCAAAAATCAGACACAAAAATTGCCTCTATTTTTGGACACAAAAATTGCCTCAATTTTTGGCCTCTATTTTTGGACACAAAAATTGCCTCTATTTTTGGACACAAAAATTGCCTCTATTTTTGGGCAAAAAACAGACACAAAAATGGCCTATATTTTTGGACACAAAAATGGCCTCTATTTTTGGACACAAAAATTGCCTCTATTTTTGGACACAAAAATTGCCTCTATTTTTGGACACAAAAATTGCCTCTATTTTTGGACAAAAAAATTTCCTCTATTTTTGCACACAAAAATTGCCTCTATTTTTGGACACAAAACTGGCCTCTATTTTTGGACACAAAAATGGCCTCTATTTTTGGACACAAAAATGGCCTCTATTTTTGGACACAAAACTGGCCTCTATTTTTGGACACAAAAATGGCCTCTATTTTTGGACACAAAAATGGCCTCTATTTTTGGACACAAAAATGGCCTCTATTTTTGGACACAAAAATGGCCTCTATTTTTGGACACAAAAATGGCCTCTATTTTTTTACACAAAAATGGCCTCTATTTTTGGACACAAAACTGGCCTCTATTTTTGGACACAAAAATGGCCTCTATTTTTGGACACAAAAATGGCCTCTATTTTTGGACACAAAAATGGCCTCTATTTTTGGACACAAAAATGGCCTCTATTTTTGGACACAAAAATGGCCTCTATTTTTGGACACAAAAATTGCCTCTATTTTTGGACACAAAAATTGCCTCTATTTTTGGACACAAAAATGGCCTCTATTTTTTGGCAAAAAACAGACACAAAAATTGCCTCTATTTTTGGACACAAAAATTGCCTCTATTTTTGGACACAAAACTGGCCTCTATTTTTGGACACAAAAATGGCCTCTATTTTTGGACACAAAAATGGCCTCTATTTTTGGGCAAAAAACAGACACAAAAATGGCCTCTATTTTTGGACACAAAAATGGCCTCTATTTTTGGACACAAAAATGGCCTCTATTTTTGGACACAAAAATTGCCTCTATTTTTGGACACAATAATGGCCTCTATTTTTGGACACAAAAATGGCCTCTATTTTTGGACACAAAAATGGCCTCTATTTTTGGACACAAAAATGGCCTCTATTTTTGGGAAAAAATCAGACACAAAAATTGCCTCTATTTTTGGACACAAAAATTGCCTCAATTTTTGGCCTCTATTTTTGGACACAAAAATTGCCTCTATTTTTGGACACAAAAATTGCCTCTATTTTTGGACACAAAAATGGCCTCTATTTTTGGACACAAAAATTGCCTCTATTTTTTGACACAAAAATTGCCTCTATTTTTGGACACAAAAATTGCCTCTATTTTTGGACACAAAAATGGCCTCTATTTTGGGGCAAAAAAACAGACACAAAAATGGCCTCTAATTTTGGACACAAAAATGGCCTCTATTTTTGGACACAAAAATGGCCTCTATTTTTGGACACAAAAATGGCCTCTATTTTTGGGCAAAAAACAGACACAAAAATGGCCTATATTTTTGGACACAAAAATGGCCTCTATTTTTTGGACACAAAAATTGCCTCTATTTTTGGACACAAAAATTGCCTCTATTTTTGGACACAAAAATTGCCTCTATTTTTGGACACAAAAATTGCCTCTATTTTTGGACACAATAATGGCCTCTATTTTTGGACACAAAAATGGCCTCTATTTTTGGACACAAAAATGGCCTCTATTTTTGGACACAAAAATGGCCTCTATTTTTGGGCAAAAAACAGACACAAAAATGGCCTCTATTTTTGGACTTAAAAATTGCCTCTATTTTTGGGCAAAAATCAGACACAAAAATTGCCTCAATTTTTGGCCTCTTTTTTTGGACACAAAAATTGCCTCTATTTTTGGACACAAAAATGGCCTCTATTTTTGGGCAAAAAACAGACACAAAAATGGCCTATATTTTTGGACACAAAAATGGCCTCTATTTTTGGACACAAAAATTGCCTCTATTTTTGGACACAAAAATGGCCTCTATTTTTGGGCAAAAAACAGATACAAAAATGGCCTCTATTTTTGGACTTAAAAATTGCCTCTATTTTTGGGCAAAAATCAGACACAAAAATTGCCTCTATTTTTGGACACAAAAATTGCCTCAATTTTTGGCCTCTATTTTTGGACACAAAAATTGCCTCTATTTTTGGACACAAAAATTGCCTCTATTTTTGGGCAAAAAACAGACACAAAAATGGCCTATATTTTTGGACACAAAAATGGCCTCTATTTTTGGACAAAAAAATTGCCTCTATTTTTGGACACAAAAATTGCCTCTATTTTTGGACACAAAAATTGCCTCTATTTTTGGACACAAAAATTGCCTCTATTTTTGGACAAAAAAAATTCCTCTATTTTTGCACACAAAAATTGCCTCTATTTTTGGGCAAAAAACAGACACAAAATGGCCTCTATTTTTGGACACAAAAATGGCCTCTATTTTTTGACACAAAAATTGCCTCTATTTTTGGACACAAAAATTGCCTCTATTTTTGGACACAATAATGGCCTCTATTTTTGGACACAAAAATGGCCTCTATTTTTGGACACAAAAATGGCCTCTATTTTTGGACACAAAAATGGCCTCTATTTTTGGACACAAAAATTGCCTCTATTTTTTTACACAAAAATTGCCTCTATTTTTGGACACAATAATGGCCTCTATTTTTGGACACAAAAATGGCCTCTATTTTTGGACACAAAAATTGCCTCTATTTTTGGACACAAAAATTGCCTCTATTTTTGGACACAAAACTGGCCTCTATTTTTGGACACAAAAATGGCCTCTATTTTTGGACACAAAAATGGCCTCTATTTTTGGACACAAAAATGGCCTCTATTTTTGGACACAAAAATGGCCTCTATTTTTGGACACAAAAATTGCCTCTATTTTTGGACACAAAAATGGCCTCTTTTTTTGGACACAAAAATTGCCTCTATTTTTGGACACAATAATGGCCTCTATTTTTGGACACAAAAATGGCCTCTATTTTTGGACACAAAAATGGCCTCTATTTTTGGACACAAAAATTGCCTCTATTTTTGGACACAAAAATGGCCTCTATTTTTGGACACAAAAATGGCCTCTATTTTTGGACACAAAAATGGCCTCTATTTTTGGACACAAAAATGGCCTCTATTTTTGGACACAAAAATTGCCTCTATTTTTGGACACAAAAATGGCCTCTTTTTTTGGACACAAAAATTGCCTCTATTTTTGGACACAAAAATTGCCTCTATTTTTGGACACAAAAATTGCCTCTATTTTTGGACACAAAAATTGCCTCTTTTTTTGGACACAAAAATTGCCTCTATTTTTGGACACAAAAATTGCCTCTATTTTTGGACACAAAAATTGCCTCTATTTTTGGACACAAAAATTGCCTCTATTTTTGGACACAAAAATGGCCTCTATTTTTGGGCAAAAAACAGACACAAAAATTGCCTCTATTTTTGGACACAAAAATTGCCTCTATTTTTGGACACAAAACTGGCCTCTATTTTTGGACACAAAAATGGCCTCTATTTTTGGACACAAAAATGGCCTCTATTTTTGGGCAAAAAACAGACACAAAAATGGCCTCTATTTTTGGACACAAAAATTGCCTCTATTTTTGGACACAAAAATTGCCTCTATTTTTGGACACAATAATGGCCTCTATTTTTGGACACAAAAATGGCCTCTATTTTTGGACACAAAAATAGCCTCTATTTTTGGACACAAAAATAGCCTCTATTTTTGGACACAAAAATGGCCTCTATTTTTGAGAAAAAATCAGACACAAAAATTGCCTCAATTTTTGGCCTATATTTTTTGACACAAAAATTGCCTTTATTTTTGGACACAAAAATTGCCTCTATTTTTGGACACAAAAATGGCCTCTATTTTGGGGCAAAAAACAGACACAAAAATGGCCTCTAATTTTGGACAAAAAAATGGCCTCTATTTTTGGACACAAAAATGGCCTCTATTTTTGGGCAAAAAACAGACACAAAAATGGCCTATATTTTTGGACACAAAAATGGCCTCTATTTTTGGACACAAAAATTGCCTCTATTTTTGGACACAAAAATTGCCTCTATTTTTGGACACAAAAATTGCCTCTATTTTTGGACACAAAAATTGCCTCTATTTTTGGACACAATAATGGCCTCTATTTTTGGACACAAAAATGGCCTCTATTTTTGGACACAAAAATGGCCTCTATTTTTGGACACAAAAATGGCCTCTATTTTTGGGCAAAAAACAGACACAAAAATGGCCTCTATTTTTGGACTTAAAAATTGCCTCTATTTCTGGGCAAAAATCAGACACAAAAATTGCCTCTATTTTTGGACACAAAAATTGCCTCAATTTTTGGCCTCTATTTTTGGACACAAAAATTGCCTCTATTTTTGGACACAAAAATGGCCTCTATTTTTGGGCAAAAAACAGACACAAAAATGGCCTATATTTTTGGACACAAAAATGGCCTCTATTTTTGGACACAAAAATGGCCTCTATTTTTGGGCAAAAAACAGACACAAAAATGGCCTATATTTTTGGACACAAAAATGGCCTCTATTTTTGGACACAAAAATTGCCTCTATTTTTGGACACAAAAATTGCCTCTATTTTTGGACACAAAAATTGCCTCTATTTTTGGACACAAAAATTGCCTCTATTTTTGCACACAAAAATTGCCTCTATTTTTGGGCAAAAAACAGACACAAAAATGGCCTCTATTTTTGGACACAAAAATGGCCTCTATTTTTTGACACAAAAATTGCCTCTATTTTTTGACACAAAAATTGCCTCTATTTTTGGACACAATAATGGCCTCTATTTTTGGACACAAAAATGGCCTCTATTTTTGGACACAAAAATGGCCTCTATTTTTGGACACAATAATTGCCTCTATTTTTGGACACAATAATGGCCTCTATTTTTGGACACAAAAATGGCCTCTATTTTTGGACACAAAAATGGCCTCTATTTTTGGACACAAAAATGGCCTCTATTTTTGGGAAAAAATCAGACACAAAAATTGCCTCTATTTTTGGACACAAAAATTGCCTCAATTTTTGGCCTCTATTTTTGGACACAAAAATTGCCTCTATTTTTTGACACAAAAATGGCCTCTATTTTTGGACACAAAAATTTCCTCTATTTTTTGACACAAAAATTGCCTCTATTTTTGGACACAAAAATTGCCTCTATTTTTGGACACAAAAATTGCCTCTATTTTTGGACACAAAAATTGCCTCTATTTTGGGACACAAAAATGGCCTCTATTTTTGGACACAAAAATGGCCTCTTTTTTTGGACACAAAAATGGCCTCTATTTTTAGACACAAAAATGGCCTCTATTTTTGGGCAAAAAACAGACACAAAAATTGCCTCTATTTTTGGACACAAAAATGGCCTCTATTTTTGGACACAAAAATGGCCTCTATTTAAGGACACAAAAATGGCCTCTATTTTTGGACACAAAAATGGCCTCTATTTTTGGACACAAAAATGGCCTCTATTTTTGGACACAAAAATGGCCTCTATTTTTGGACACAAAAATGGCCTCTATTTTTGGACACAAAAATGGCCTCTATTTTTGGACAAAAAAATGGCCTCTATTTTTGGACACAAAAATGGCCTCTATTTTTGGACACAAAAATGGCCTCTATTTTTTGACACAAAAATGGCCTCTATTTTTGGACACAAAAATGGCCTCTATTTTTGGGCAAAAAACAGACACAAAAATTGCCTCTATTTTTGGACACAAAAATGGCTTCTATTTTTGGACACAAAAATTGCCTCTATTTTTGGACACAAAAATGGCCTCTATTTTTGGGCAAAAAACAGACACAAAAATGGCCTTTATTTTTGGACACAAAAATGGCCTCTATTTTTGGACACAAAAATGGCCTCTATTTTTGGGCAAAAAACAGACACAAAAATGGCCTATATTTTTGGACACAAAAATGGCCTCTATTTTTGGACACAAAAATTGCCTCTATTTTTGGACACAAAAATTGCCTCTATTTTTGGACACAAAAATTGCCTCTATTTTTGGACACAAAAATTGCCTCTATTTTTGCACACAAAAATTGCCTCTATTTTTGGGCAAAAAACAGACACAAAAATGGCCTCTATTTTTGGACACAAAAATGGCCTCTATTTTTTGACACAAAAATTGCCTCTATTTTTGGACACAAAAATTGCCTCTATTTTTGGACACAATAATGGCCTCTATTTTTGGACACAAAAATGGCCTCTATTTTTGGACACAAAAATGGCCTCTATTTTTGGACACAATAATTGCCTCTATTTTTGGACACAATAATGGCCTCTATTTTTGGACACAAAAATGGCCTCTATTTTTGGACACAAAAATGGCCTCTATTTTTGGACACAAAAATGGCCTCTATTTTTGGGAAAAAATCAGACACAAAAATTGCCTCTATTTTTGGACACAAAAATTGCCTCAATTTTTGGCCTCTATTTTTGGACACAAAAATTGCCTCTATTTTTTGACACAAAAATGGCCTCTATTTTTGGACACAAAAATTTCCTCTATTTTTTGACACAAAAATTGCCTCTATTTTTGGACACAAAAATTGCCTCTATTTTTGGACACAAAAATTGCCTCTATTTTTGGACACAAAAATTGCCTCTATTTTTGGACACAAAAATTGCCTCTATTTTGGGACACAAAAATGGCCTCTATTTTTGGACACAAAAATGGCCTCTTTTTTTGGACACAAAAATGGCCTCTATTTTTAGACACAAAAATGGCCTCTATTTTTGGGCAAAAAACAGACACAAAAATTGCCTCTATTTTTGGACACAAAAATGGCCTCTATTTTTGGACACAAAAATGGCCTCTATTTAAGGACACAAAAATGGCCTCTATTTTTGGACACAAAAATGGCCTCTATTTTTGGACACAAAAATGGCCTCTATTTTTGGACACAAAAATGGCCTCTATTTTTGGACACAAAAATGGCCTCTATTTTTGGACACAAAAATGGCCTCTATTTTTGGACAAAAAAATGGCCTCTATTTTTGGACACAAAAATGGCCTCTATTTTTGGACACAAAAATGGCCTCTATTTTTTGACACAAAAATGGCCTCTATTTTTGGACACAAAAATGGCCTCTATTTTTGGGCAAAAAACAGACACAAAAATTGCCTCTATTTTTGGACACAAAAATGGCTTCTATTTTTGGACACAAAAATTGCCTCTATTTTTGGACACAAAAATGGCCTCTATTTTTGGACACAAAAATGGCCTCTATTTAAGGACACAAAAATGGCCTCTATTTTTGGACACAAAAATGGCCTCTATTTTTGGACACAAAAATGGCCTCTATTTTTGGACACAAAAATGGCCTCTATTTTTGGACACAAAAATGGCCTCTATTTTTGGACACAAAAATGGCCTCTATTTTTGGACACAAAAATTTCCTCTATTTTTTGACACAAAAATTGCCTCTATTTTTGGACACAAAAATTGCCTCTATTTTTGGACACAAAAATTGCCTCTATTTTTGGACACAAAAATTGCCTCTATTTTTGGACACAAAAAATGCCTCTATTTTTGGACACAAAAATGGCCTCTATTTTTTGACACAAAAATGGCCTCTATTTTTTGACACAAAAATGGCCTCTATTTTTGACACAAAAATGGCCTCTATTTTTGGACACAAAAATGACCTCTATTTTTGGACACAAAAACTGCCTCTAGCTTTGGACACAAAAATTGCCTCTATTTTTGGACACAAAAATGGCCTCTATTTTTGGACACAAAAATTGCCTCTATTTTTGGACACAAAAATTGCCCTCTATTTTTGGACACAAAAATGGCCTCTATTTTTGGACACAAAAATGGCCTCTATTTTTGGACACAAAAATTGCCTCTATTTTTGGACACAAAAATGGCCTCTATTTTGGACACAAAAATGGCCTCTATTTTTGGGCAAAAAACAGACAGCAAAAATTGCCTCTATTTTTGGACACAAAAATGGCCTCTATTTTGGACACAAAAATGGCCTCTATTTTTGGGCAAAAAACAGACAAAATTGCCTCTATTTTGGACACAAAAATGGCCTCTATTTTTGGACACAAAAATGGCCTCTATTTTTAGACACAAAAATGGCCTATTTTTGGACACAAAATGGCCTCTATTTTTGGACACAAAAATAGCCTCTATATTTTGGACACAAAAATGGCCTCTATTTTTGGACACAAAATGGCCTCTATTTTTGGACACAAAAATGGCCTCTATTTTTGGACACAAAAATTGCCTCTATTTTTGGACACAAAAATGGCCTCTATTTTGGACACAAAAATGGCCTCTATTTTTGGGCAAAGCACAAAAATGGCCTCTATTTTTGGACACAAAAATGGCCTCTATTTTTGGACACAAAAATGGCCTCTATTTTTAGACACAAAAATGGCCTCTATTTTTGGACACAAAAATGGCCTCTATTTTTTGGACACAAAAATAGCCTCTATTTTTTGACACAAAAATTGCCTCTATTTTTGGACACAAAAATGGCCTCTATTTTTGGACACAAAAAATGGCCTCTATTTTGGACCACAAAATTGCCTCTATTTTTGGACACAAAAATGCTCTATTTTTGGACACAAAAATGGCCTCTATTTTTGGACACAAAAATTGCCTCTATTTTTGGACACAAAAAATGCCTCTATTTTTGGACACAAAAATTGCCTCTATTTTTGGACACAAAAATTTCCTCTATTTTTGGACACAAAAATTGCCTCTATTTTTGGACACAAAAATTGCCTCTATTTTTGGACACAAAAATTGCCTCTATTTTTGGACACAAAAATGGCCATCTATTTTTGGACACAAAAATGGCATCTATTTTTGGACACAAAAATGGCCTCTATTTTTAGACACAAAAATGGCCTCTATTTTTGGACACAAAAATGGCCTCTATTTTTGGCAAAAACAGACACAAAAATTGCCTCTATTTTTGGACACAAAAATGGCCTCTAATTTTGGACACAAAAATGGCCTCTATTTTTGGGCAAAACAGACACAAAAATTGCCTCTATTTTTGGACACAAAATGGCCTCTATTTTTGGACACAAAAATGGCCTCTATTTTTGGACACAAAAATGGCCTCTATTTTAGACACAAAATGGATCTATTTTTGGACACAAAAATGGCCTCTATTTTTGGACACAAAAATGGCCTCTATTTTTGGACACAAAAATGGCCTCTATTTTTGGACACAAAAATTGCCTCTATTTTTGGACACATAAAATTGCCTCTATTTTTGGACACAAAAATTGCCTCTATTTTTGGACACAAAAATTGCCTCTATTTTTGGACACAAAAATGGCCTCTATTTTTGGACACAAAAATGGCCTCTATTTTTGGACACAAAATGGCCTCTATTTTTAGACACAAAAAATGGCCTCAATTTTTGGACACAAAAATGGCCTCTATTTTTGACACAAAAATGGCCTCTTTTAGACACAAAAATGGCCTCTATTTTTGGACACAAAAATGGCCTCTATTTTTGGGCAAAAAACAGACACAAAAATTGCCTCTATTTTTGGACACAAAAATTGCCTCTATTTTTGGACACAAAAATTGCCTCTATTTTTGGACACAAAAATTGCCTCTATTTTTGGACACAAAAATTGCCTCTATTTTTGGACACAAAAATGGCCTCTATTTTTGGACACAAAAATGGCCTCTATTTTTGGACACAAAAATGGCCTCTATTTTTAGACACAAAAATGGCCTCTATTTTTGGACACAAAAATGGCCTCTATTTTTGGGCAAAAAACAGACACAAAAATTGCCTCTATTTTTGGACACAAAAATGGCCTCTATTTTTGGACACAAAAATTGCCTCTATTTTTGGACACAAAAATGGCCTCTATTTAAGGACACAAAAATGGCCTCTATTTTTGGACACAAAAATGGCCTCTATTTTTTGACACAAAAATGGCCTCTATTTTTGGACACAAAAATGGCCTCTATTTTTGGACACAAAAATGGCCTCTATTTTTGGACACAAAAATGGCCTCTATTTTTGGGCAAAAAACAGACACAAAAATTGCCTCTATTTTTGGACACAAAAATGGCCTCTATTTTTGGACACAAAAATGGCCTCTATTTTTGGACACAAAAATGGCCTCTATTTTTGGACACAAAAATGGCCTCTATTTTTAGACACAAAAATGGCCTCTATTTTTGGACACAAAAATAGCCTCTATTTTTGGACACAAAAATTGCCTCTATTTTTGGACACAAAAATGGCCTCTATTTTCGGACACAAAAATTGCCTCTATTTTTGGACACAAAAATTGCCTCTATTTTTGGACACAAAAATGGCCTCTATTTTTGGACACAAAAATAGCCTCTATTTTTGGACACAAAAATAGCCTCTATTTTTGGACACAAAAATAGCCTCTATTTTTGGACACAAAAATGGCCTCTATTTTTGGACACAAAAATTGCCTCTATTTTTGGACACAAAAATGGCCTCTATTTTTGGACACAAAAATGGCCTCTATTTTTAGACACAAAAATGGCCTCTATTTTTGGACACAAAAATGGCCTCTATTTTTAGACACAAAAATGGCCTCTATTTTTGGACACAAAAATAGCCTCTATTTTTGGACACAAAAATTGCCTCTATTTTTGGACACAAAAATGGCCTCTATTTTTGGACACAAAAATGGCCTCTATTTTTGGACACAAAAATGGCCTCTATTTTTGGACACAAAAATGGCCTCTATTTTTAGACACAAAAATGGCCTCTATTTTTGGACACAAAAATGGCCTCTATTTTTGGACACAAAAATTGCCTCTATTTTTGGACACAAAAATGGCCTCTATTTTTGGACACAAAAATGGCCTCTATTTTTGGACACAAAAATTGCCTCTATTTTTGGACACAAAAATTGCCTCTATTTTTGGACACAAAAATGGCCTCTATTTTTGGACACAAAAATAGCCTCTATTTTTGGACACAAAAATTGCCTCTATTTTTGGACACAAAAATTGCCTCTATTTTTGGACACAAAAATTGCCTCTATTTTTGGACACAAAAATTGCCTCTATTTTTGGACACAAAAATTGCCTCTATTTTTGGACACAAAAATGGCCTCTATTTTTGGACACAAAAATGGCATCTATTTTTGGACACAAAAATGGCCTCTATTTTTAGACACAAAAATGGCCTCTATTTTTGGACACAAAAATGGCCTCTATTTTTGGGCAAAAAACAGACACAAAAATTGCCTCTATTTTTGGACACAAAAATGGCCTCTATTTTTGGACACAAAAATGGCCTCTATTTTTGGGCAAAAAACAGACACAAAAATTGCCTCTATTTTTGGACACAAAAATGGCCTCTATTTTTGGACACAAAAATGGCCTCTATTTTTGGACACAAAAATGGCCTCTATTTTTAGACACAAAAATGGCCTCTATTTTTGGACACAAAAATGGCCTCTATTTTTGGACACAAAAATGGCCTCTATTTTTGGACACAAAAATGGCCTCTATTTTTGGACACAAAAATTGCCTCTATTTTTGGACACAAAAATTGCCTCTATTTTTGGACACAAAAATTGCCTCTATTTTTGGACACAAAAATTGCCTCTATTTTTGGACACAAAAATTGCCTCTATTTTTGGACACAAAAATTGCCTCTATTTTTGGACACAAAAATGGCCTCTATTTTTGGACACAAAAATGGCCTCTATTTTTGGACACAAAAATGGCCTCTATTTTTAGACACAAAAATGGCCTCTATTTTTGGACACAAAAATGGCCTCTATTTTTGGGCAAAAAACAGACACAAAAATTGCCTCTATTTTTGGACACAAAAATTGCCTCTATTTTTGGACACAAAAATTGCCTCTATTTTTGGACACAAAAATTGCCTCTATTTTTGGACACAAAAATTGCCTCTATTTTTGGACACAAAAATTGCCTCTATTTTTGGACACAAAAATGGCCTCTATTTTTGGACACAAAAATGGCCTCTATTTTTAGACACAAAAATGGCCTCTATTTTTGGACACAAAAATGGCCTCTATTTTTGGGCAAAAAACAGACACAAAAATTGCCTCTATTTTTGGACACAAAAATGGCCTCTATTTTTGGACACAAAAATTGCCTCTATTTTTGGACACAAAAATGGCCTCTATTTAAGGACACAAAAATGGCCTCTATTTTTTGACACAAAAATGGCCTCTATTTTTGGACACAAAAATGGCCTCTATTTTTGGACACAAAAATGGCCTCTATTTTTGGGCAAAAAACAGACACAAAAATTGCCTCTATTTTTGGACACAAAAATGGCCTCTATTTTTGGACACAAAAATAGCCTCTATTTTTGGACACAAAAATTGCCTCTATTTTTGGACACAAAAATGGCCTCTATTTTCGGACACAAAAATTGCCTCTATTTTTGGACACAAAAATTGCCTCTATTTTTGGACACAAAAATGGCCTCTATTTTTGGACACAAAAATAGCCTCTATTTTTGGACACAAAAATAGCCTCTATTTTTGGACACAAAAATGGCCTCTATTTTTGGACACAAAAATTGCCTCTATTTTTGGACACAAAAATGGCCTCTATTTTTGGACACAAAAATGGCCTCTATTTTTAGACACAAAAATGGCCTCTATTTTTGGACACAAAAATGGCCTCTATTTTTGGACACAAAAATTGCCTCTATTTTTGGACACAAAAATGGCCTCTATTTTTGGACACAAAAATTGCCTCTATTTTTGGACACAAAAATTGCCTCTATTTTTGGACACAAAAATGGCCTCTATTTTTGGACACAAAAATAGCCTCTATTTTTGGACACAAAAATTGCCTCTATTTTTGGACACAAAAATTGCCTCTATTTTTGGACACAAAAATTGCCTCTATTTTTGGACACAAAAATTGCCTCTATTTTTGGACACAAAAATTGCCTCTATTTTTGGACACAAAAATTGCCTCTATTTTTGGACACAAAAATGGCATCTATTTTTGGACACAAAAATGGCCTCTATTTTTGGACACAAAAATGGCCTCTATTTTTGGGCAAAAAACAGACACAAAAATTGCCTCTATTTTTGGACACAAAAATGGCCTCTATTTTTGGACACAAAAATGGCCTCTATTATTGGACACAAAAATGGCCTCTATTTTTGGACACAAAAATGGCCTCTATTTAAGGACACAAAAATGGCCTCTATTTTTGGACACAAAAATTGCCTCTATTTTTGGACACAAAAATGGCCTCTATTTTTGGACACAAAAATAGCCTCTATTTTTGGACACAAAAATTGCCTCTATTTTTGGACACAAAAATTGCCTCTATTTTTGGACACAAAAATTGCCTCTATTTTTGGACACAAAAATTGCCTCTATTTTTGGACACAAAAATTGCCTCTATTTTTGGACACAAAAATTGCCTCTATTTTTGGACACAAAAATGGCATCTATTTTTGGACACAAAAATGGCCTCTATTTTTAGACACAAAAATGGCCTCTATTTTTGGACACAAAAATGGCCTCTATTTTTGGGCAAAAAACAGACACAAAAATTGCCTCTATTTTTGGACACAAAAATGGCCTCTATTTTTGGACACAAAAATGGCCTCTATTTTTGGACACAAAAATGGCCTCTATTTTTAGACACAAAAATGGCCTCTATTTTTGGACACAAAAATAGCCTCTATTTTTGGACACAAAAATGGCCTCTATTTTTGGACACAAAAATGGCCTCTATTTTTGGACACAAAAATTGCCTCTATTTTTGGACACAAAAATAGCCTCTATTTTTGGACACAAAAATTGCCTCTATTTTTGGACACAAAAATTGCCTCTATTTTTGGACACAAAAATGGCCTCTATTTTTGGACACAAAAATGGCCTCTATTTTTGGACACAAAAATGGCCTCTATTTTTAGACACAAAAATGGCCTCTATTTTTGGACACAAAAATGGCCTCTATTTTTGGGCAAAAAACAGACACAAAAATTGCCTCTATTTTTGGACACAAAAATGGCCTCTATTTTTGGACACAAAAATTGCCTCTATTTTTGGACACAAAAATGGCCTCTATTTTTGGACACAAAAATGGCCTCTATTTTTGGACACAAAAATGGCCTCTATTTTTGGACACAAAAATGGCCTCTATTTTTGGACACAAAAATGGCCTCTATTTTTGGACACAAAAATGGCCTCTATTTTTGGGCAAAAAACAGACACAAAAATTCCCTCTATTTTTGGACACAAAAATTGCCTCTATTTTTGGACACAAAAATTGCCTCTATTTTTGGACACAAAAATTGCCTCTATTTTTGGACACAAAAATTGCCTCTATTTTTGGACACAAAAATTGCCTCTATTTTTGGACACAAAAATGGCCTCTATTTTTGGACACAAAAATGGCCTCTATTTTTGGACACAAAAATGGCCTCTATTTTTAGACACAAAAATGGCCTCTAATTTTGGACACAAAAATGGCCTCTATTTTTGGGCAAAAAACAGACACAAAAATTGCCTCTATTTTTGGACACAAAAATGGCCTCTATTTTTGGACACAAAAATTGCCTCTATTTTTGGACACAAAAATGGCCTCTATTTAAGGACACAAAAATGGCCTCTATTTTTGGACACAAAAATGGCCTCTATTTTTTGACACAAAAATGGCCTCTATTTTTGGACACAAAAATGGCCTCTATTTTTGGACACAAAAATTGCCTCTATTTTTGGACACAAAAATGGCCTCTATTTTTGGGCAAAAAACAGACACAAAAATTGCCTCTATTTTTGGACACAAAAATGGCCTCTATTTTTGGACACAAAAATGGCCTCTATTTTTGGACACAAAAATGGCCTCTATTTTTGGACACAAAAATGGCCTCTATTTTTAGACACAAAAATGGCCTCTATTTTTGGACACAAAAATGGCCTCTATTTTTGGACACAAAAATAGCCTCTATTTTTGGACACAAAAATTGCCTCTATTTTTGGACACAAAAATGGCCTCTATTTTCGGACACAAAAATTGCCTCTATTTTTGGACACAAAAATGGCCTCTATTTTTGGACACAAAAATGGCCTCTATTTTTGGACACAAAAATGGCCTCTATTTTTGGACACAAAAATGGCCTCTATTTTTGGACACAAAAATGGCCTCTATTTTTGGACACAAAAATGGCCTCTATTTTTGGACACAAAAATGACCTCTATTTTTTGACACAAAAATGGCCTCTATTTTTGGACACAAAAATGGCCTCTATTTTTGGACACAAAAATTGCCTCTATTTTTGGACACAAAAATGGCCTCTATTTTCGGACACAAAAATGGCCTCTATTTTTGGACACAAAAATTGCCTCTATTTTTGGACACAAAAATTGCCTCTATTTTTGGACACAAAAATGGCCTCTATTTTTAGACACAAAAATGGCCTCTATTTTTGGACACAAAAATGGCCTCTATTTTTGGGCAAAAAACAGACACAAAAATTGCCTCTATTTTTGGACACAAAAATGGCCTCTATTTTTGGACACAAAAATGGCCTCTATTTTTGGACACAAAAATGGCCTCTATTTTTAGACACAAAAATGGCCTCTATTTTTGGACACAAAAATGGCCTCTATTTTTGGACACAAAAATAGCCTCTATTTTTGGACACAAAAATGGCCTCTATTTTTGGACACAAAAATGGCCTCTATTTTTGGACACAAAAATTGCCTCTATTTTTGGACACAAAAATAGCCTCTATTTTTGGACACAAAAATTGCCTCTATTTTTGGACACAAAAATTGCCTCTATTTTTGGACACAAAAATTGCCTCTATTTTTGGACACAAAAATTGCCTCTATTTTTGGACACAAAAATGGCCTCTATTTTTGGACACAAAAATGGCCTCTATTTTTGGACACAAAAATGGCCTCTATTTTTAGACACAAAAATGGCCTCTATTTTTGGACACAAAAATGGCCTCTATTTTTGGGCAAAAAACAGACACAAAAATTGCCTCTATTTTTGGACACAAAAATGGCCTCTATTTTTGGACACAAAAATTGCCTCTATTTTTGGACACAAAAATGGCCTCTATTTTTGGACACAAAAATGGCCTCTATTTTTGGACACAAAAATGGCCTCTATTTTTGGACACAAAAATGGCCTCTATTTTTGGACACAAAAATGGCCTCTATTTTTGGACACAAAAATGGCCTCTATTTTTGGACACAAAAATGGCCTCTATTTTTGGGCAAAAAACAGACACAAAAATTCCCTCTATTTTTGGACACAAAAATTGCCTCTATTTTTGGACACAAAAATTGCCTCTATTTTTGGACACAAAAATTGCCTCTATTTTTGGACACAAAAATAGCCTCTATTTTTGGACACAAAAATGGCCTCTATTTTTGGACACAAAAATGGCCTCTATTTTTGGACACAAAAATTGCCTCTATTTTTGGACACAAAAATAGCCTCTATTTTTGGACACAAAAATTGCCTCTATTTTTGGACACAAAAATTGCCTCTATTTTTGGACACAAAAATTGCCTCTATTTTTGGACACAAAAATTGCCTCTATTTTTGGACACAAAAATGGCCTCTATTTTTGGACACAAAAATGGCCTCTATTTTTGGACACAAAAATGGCCTCTATTTTTAGACACAAAAATGGCCTCTATTTTTGGACACAAAAATGGCCTCTATTTTTGGGCAAAAAACAGACACAAAAATTGCCTCTATTTTTGGACACAAAAATGGCCTCTATTTTTGGACACAAAAATTGCCTCTATTTTTGGACACAAAAATGGCCTCTATTTTTGGACACAAAAATGGCCTCTATTTTTGGACACAAAAATGGCCTCTATTTTTGGACACAAAAATGGCCTCTATTTTTGGACACAAAAATGGCCTCTATTTTTGGACACAAAAATGGCCTCTATTTTTGGACACAAAAATGGCCTCTATTTTTGGGCAAAAAACAGACACAAAAATTCCCTCTATTTTTGGACACAAAAATTGCCTCTATTTTTGGACACAAAAATTGCCTCTATTTTTGGACACAAAAATTGCCTCTATTTTTGGACACAAAAATTGCCTCTATTTTTGGACACAAAAATTGCCTCTATTTTTGGACACAAAAATGGCCTCTATTTTTGGACACAAAAATGGCCTCTATTTTTGGACACAAAAATGGCCTCTATTTTTAGACACAAAAATGGCCTCTAATTTTGGACACAAAAATGGCCTCTATTTTTGGGCAAAAAACAGACACAAAAATTGCCTCTATTTTTGGACACAAAAATGGCCTCTATTTTTGGACACAAAAATTGCCTCTATTTTTGGACACAAAAATGGCCTCTATTTAAGGACACAAAAATGGCCTCTATTTTTGGACACAAAAATGGCCTCTATTTTTTGACACAAAAATGGCCTCTATTTTTGGACACAAAAATGGCCTCTATTTTTGGACACAAAAATTGCCTCTATTTTTGGACACAAAAATGGCCTCTATTTTTGGGCAAAAAACAGACACAAAAATTGCCTCTATTTTTGGACACAAAAATGGCCTCTATTTTTGGACACAAAAATGGCCTCTATTTTTGGACACAAAAATGGCCTCTATTTTTGGACACAAAAATGGCCTCTATTTTTAGACACAAAAATGGCCTCTATTTTTGGACACAAAAATGGCCTCTATTTTTGGACACAAAAATAGCCTCTATTTTTGGACACAAAAATTGCCTCTATTTTTGGACACAAAAATGGCCTCTATTTTCGGACACAAAAATTGCCTCTATTTTTGGACACAAAAATGGCCTCTATTTTTGGACACAAAAATGGCCTCTATTTTTGGACACAAAAATGGCCTCTATTTTTGGACACAAAAATGGCCTCTATTTTTGGACACAAAAATGGCCTCTATTTTTGGACACAAAAATGGCCTCTATTTTTGGACACAAAAATGACCTCTATTTTTTGACACAAAAATGGCCTCTATTTTTGGACACAAAAATGGCCTCTATTTTTGGACACAAAAATTGCCTCTATTTTTGGACACAAAAATGGCCTCTATTTTCGGACACAAAAATGGCCTCTATTTTTGGACACAAAAATTGCCTCTATTTTTGGACACAAAAATTGCCTCTATTTTTGGACACAAAAATGGCCTCTATTTTTGGACACAAAAATGGCCTCTATTTTTGGACACAAAAATGGCCTCTATTTTTGGACACAAAAATGGCCTCTATTTTTGGACACAAAAATGGCCTCTATTTTTGGACACAAAAATGGCCTCTATTTTTGGACACAAAAATGGCCTCTATTTTTGGACACAAAAATGGCCTCTATTTTTGGACACAAAAATGGCCTCTATTTTTGGACACAAAAATGGCCTCTATTTTTGGGCAAAAAACAGACACAAAAATTGCCTCTATTTTTGGACACAAAAATGGCCTCTATTTTTGGACACAAAAATGGCCTCTATTATTGGACACAAAAATGGCCTCTATTTTTGGACACAAAAATGGCCTCTATTTAAGGACACAAAAATGGCCTCTATTTTTGGACACAAAAATGGCCTCTATTTTTGGACACAAAAATGGCCTCTATTTTTGGACACAAAAATGGCCTCTATTTTTGGACACAAAAATGGCCTCTATTTTTGGACACAAAAATGGCCTCTATTTTTGGACACAAAAATGGCCTCTATTTTTGGACACAAAAATGGCCTCTATTTTTGGACACAAAAATGGCCTCTATTTTTGGACACAAAAATGGCCTCTATTTTTGGACACAAAAATGGCCTCTATTTTTGGACACAAAAATGGCCTCTATTTTTGGACACAAAAATTGCCTCTATTTTTGGACACAAAAATTGCCTCTATTTTTGGACACAAAAATTGCCTCTATTTTTGGACAAAAAATTGCCTCTATTTTTGGACACAAAAATTGCCTCTATTTTTGGACACAAAAATGGCCTCTATTTTTGGACACAAAAATCGCCTCTATTTTTGGACACAAAAATGGCCTCTATTTTTAGACACAAAAATGGCCTCTATTTTTGGACACAAAAATGGCCTCTATTTTTGGGCAAAAAACAGACACAAAAATTGCCTCTATTTTTGGACACAAAAATGGCCTCTATTTTTGGACACAAAAATTGCCTCTATTTTTGGACACAAAAATGGCCTCTATTTTTGGACACAAAAATGGCCTCTATTTAAGGACACAAAAATGGCCTCTATTTTTGGACACAAAAATGGCCTCTATTTTTTGACACAAAAATGGCCTCTATTTTTGGACACAAAAATGGCCTCTATTTTTGGACACAAAAATTGCCTCTATTTTTGGACACAAAAATGGCCTCTATTTTTGGACACAAAAATGGCCTCTATTTTTGGACACAAAAATGGCCTCTATTTTTGGGCAAAAAACAGACACAAAAATTGCCTCTATTTTTGGACACAAAAATTGCCTCTATTTTTGGACACAAAAATTGCCTCTATTTTTGGACACAAAAATGGCCTCTATTTTTGGACACAAAAATGGCCTCTATTTTCGGACACAAAAATTGCCTCTATTTTTGGACACAAAAATTGCCTCTATTTTTGGACACAAAAATTGCCTCTATTTTTGGACACAAAAATTGCCTCTATTTTTGGACACAAAAATTGCCTCTATTTTTGGACACAAAAATTGCCTCTATTTTTGGACACAAAAATGGCATCTATTTTTGGACACAAAAATGGCCTCTATTTTTAGACACAAAAATGGCCTCTATTTTTGGACACAAAAATGGCCTCTATTTTTGGGCAAAAAACAGACACAAAAATTGCCTCTATTTTTGGACACAAAAATGGCCTCTATTTTTGGGCAAAAAACAGACACAAAAATTGCCTCTATTTTTGGACACAAAAATGGCCTCTATTTTTGGACACAAAAATGGCCTCTATTTTTGGACACAAAAATGGCCTCTATTTTTAGACACAAAAATGGCCTCTATTTTTGGACACAAAAATGGCCTCTATTTTTGGACACAAAAATAGCCTCTATTTTTGGACACAAAAATGGCCTCTATTTTTGGACACAAAAATGGCCTCTATTTTTGGACACAAAAATTGCCTCTATTTTTGGACACAAAAATAGCCTCTATTTTTGGACACAAAAATTGCCTCTATTTTTGGACACAAAAATTGCCTCTATTTTTGGACACAAAAATTGCCTCTATTTTTGGACACAAAAATTGCCTCTATTTTTGGACACAAAAATGGCCTCTATTTTTGGACACAAAAATGGCCTCTATTTTTGGACACAAAAATGGCCTCTATTTTTGGACACAAAAATGGCCTCTATTTTTGGGCAAAAAACAGACACAAAAATTGCCTCTATTTTTGGACACAAAAATGGCCTCTATTTTTGGACACAAAAATTGCCTCTATTTTTGGACACAAAAATGGCCTCTATTTTTGGACACAAAAATGGCCTCTATTTTTGGACACAAAAATGGCCTCTATTTTTGGACACAAAAATGGCCTCTATTTTTGGACACAAAAATGGCCTCTATTTTTGGACACAAAAATGGCCTCTATTTTTGGACACAAAAATGGCCTCTATTTTTGGGCAA
The DNA here is from genome assembly GCF_021234035.1 of Daphnia pulicaria. Lineage (NCBI taxonomy): Eukaryota > Metazoa > Arthropoda > Branchiopoda > Diplostraca > Daphniidae > Daphnia > Daphnia pulicaria. Next base: position 43,309,184 of record NC_060913.1, on the reverse strand, counting down.
AAAACAGACACAAAAATTCCCTCTATTTTTGGACACAAAAATTGCCTCTATTTTTGGACACAAAAATTGCCTCTATTTTTGGACACAAAAATTGCCTCTATTTTTGGACACAAAAATTGCCTCTATTTTTGGACACAAAAATTGCCTCTATTTTTGGACACAAAAATGGCCTCTATTTTTGGACACAAAAATGGCCTCTATTTTTGGACACAAAAATGGCCTCTATTTTTAGACACAAAAATGGCCTCTAATTTTGGACACAAAAATGGCCTCTATTTTTGGGCAAAAAACAGACACAAAAATTGCCTATATTTTTGGACACAAAAATGGCCTCTATTTTTGGACACAAAAATTGCCTCTATTTTTGGACACAAAAATGGCCTCTATTTAAGGACACAAAAATGGCCTCTATTTTTGGACACAAAAATGGCCTCTATTTTTTGACACAAAAATGGCCTCTATTTTTGGACACAAAAATGGCCTCTATTTTTGGACACAAAAATTGCCTCTATTTTTGGACACAAAAATGGCCTCTATTTTTGGGCAAAAAACAGACACAAAAATTGCCTCTATTTTTGGACACAAAAATGGCCTCTATTTTTGGACACAAAAATGGCCTCTATTTTTGGACACAAAAATGGCCTCTATTTTTGGACACAAAAATGGCCTCTATTTTTAGACACAAAAATGGCCTCTATTTTTGGACACAAAAATGGCCTCTATTTTTGGACACAAAAATAGCCTCTATTTTTGGACACAAAAATTGCCTCTATTTTTGGACACAAAAATGGCCTCTATTTTCGGACACAAAAATTGCCTCTATTTTTGGACACAAAAATGGCCTCTATTTTTGGACACAAAAATGGCCTCTATTTTTGGACACAAAAATGGCCTCTATTTTTGGACACAAAAATGGCCTCTATTTTTGGACACAAAAATGGCCTCTATTTTTGGACACAAAAATGGCCTCTATTTTTGGACACAAAAATGACCTCTATTTTTTGACACAAAAATGGCCTCTATTTTTGGACACAAAAATGGCCTCTATTTTTGGACACAAAAATTGCCTCTATTTTTGGACACAAAAATGGCCTCTATTTTCGGACACAAAAATGGCCTCTATTTTTGGACACAAAAATTGCCTCTATTTTTGGACACAAAAATTGCCTCTATTTTTGGACACAAAAATGGCCTCTATTTTTAGACACAAAAATGGCCTCTATTTTTGGACACAAAAATGGCCTCTATTTTTGGGCAAAAAACAGACACAAAAATTGCCTCTATTTTTGGACACAAAAATGGCCTCTATTTTTGGACACAAAAATGGCCTCTATTTTTGGACACAAAAATGGCCTCTATTTTTAGACACAAAAATGGCCTCTATTTTTGGACACAAAAATGGCCTCTATTTTTGGACACAAAAATGGCCTCTATTTTTGGACACAAAAATGGCCTCTATTTTTGGGCAAAAAACAGACACAAAAATTGCCTCTATTTTTGGACACAAAAATGGCCTCTATTTTTGGACACAAAAATGGCCTCTATTTTTGGACACAAAAATAGCCTCTATTTTTGGACACAAAAATGGCCTCTATTTTTGGACACAAAAATGGCCTCTATTTTTGGACACAAAAATTGCCTCTATTTTTGGACACAAAAATAGCCTCTATTTTTGGACACAAAAATTGCCTCTATTTTTGGACACAAAAATTGCCTCTATTTTTGGACACAAAAATTGCCTCTATTTTTGGACACAAAAATTGCCTCTATTTTTGGACACAAAAATGGCCTCTATTTTTGGACACAAAAATGGCCTCTATTTTTGGACACAAAAATGGCCTCTATTTTTAGACACAAAAATGGCCTCTATTTTTGGACACAAAAATGGCCTCTATTTTTGGGCAAAAAACAGACACAAAAATTGCCTCTATTTTTGGACACAAAAATGGCCTCTATTTTTGGACACAAAAATTGCCTCTATTTTTGGACACAAAAATGGCCTCTATTTTTGGACACAAAAATGGCCTCTATTTTTGGACACAAAAATTGCCTCTATTTTTGGACACAAAAATGGCCTCTATTTTTGGACACAAAAATGGCCTCTATTTTTGGACACAAAAATGGCCTCTATTTTTGGACACAAAAATGGCCTCTATTTTTAGACACAAAAATGGCCTCTATTTTTGGACACAAAAATGGCCTCTATTTTTGGACACAAAAATAGCCTCTATTTTTGGACACAAAAATTGCCTCTATTTTTGGACACAAAAATGGCCTCTATTTTCGGACACAAAAATTGCCTCTATTTTTGGACACAAAAATGGCCTCTATTTTTGGACACAAAAATGGCCTCTATTTTTGGACACAAAAATGGCCTCTATTTTTGGACACAAAAATGGCCTCTATTTTTGGACACAAAAATGACCTCTATTTTTTGACACAAAAATGGCCTCTATTTTTGGACACAAAAATGGCCTCTATTTTTGGACACAAAAATTGCCTCTATTTTTGGACACAAAAATGGCCTCTATTTTCGGACACAAAAATGGCCTCTATTTTTGGACACAAAAATGGCCTCTATTTTTGGACACAAAAATTGCCTCTATTTTTGGACACAAAAATTGCCTCTATTTTTGGACACAAAAATGGCCTCTATTTTTGGACACAAAAATGGCCTCTATTTTTGGACACAAAAATGGCCTCTATTTTTGGACACAAAAATGGCCTCTATTTTTGGACACAAAAATGGCCTCTATTTTTGGACACAAAAATGGCCTCTATTTTTGGACACAAAAATGGCCTCTATTTTTGGACACAAAAATGGCCTCTATTTTTGGACACAAAAATGGCCTCTATTTTTGGGCAAAAAACAGACACAAAAATTGCCTCTATTTTTGGACACAAAAATGGCCTCTATTTTTGGACACAAAAATGGCCTCTATTATTGGACACAAAAATGGCCTCTATTTTTGGACACAAAAATGGCCTCTATTTAAGGACACAAAAATGGCCTCTATTTTTGGACACAAAAATGGCCTCTATTTTTGGACACAAAAATGGCCTCTATTTTTGGACACAAAAATGGCCTCTATTTTTGGACACAAAAATGGCCTCTATTTTTGGACACAAAAATGGCCTCTATTTTTGGACACAAAAATGGCCTCTATTTTTGGACACAAAAATGGCCTCTATTTTTGGACACAAAAATGGCCTCTATTTTTGGACACAAAAATGGCCTCTATTTTTGGACACAAAAATGGCCTCTATTTTTGGACACAAAAATGGCCTCTATTTTTGGACACAAAAATGGCCTCTATTTTTGGACACAAAAATTGCCTCTATTTTTGGACACAAAAATTGCCTCTATTTTTGGACACAAAAATTGCCTCTATTTTTGGACAAAAAATTGCCTCTATTTTTGGACACAAAAATTGCCTCTATTTTTGGACACAAAAATGGCCTCTATTTTTGGACACAAAAATCGCCTCTATTTTTGGACACAAAAATGGCCTCTATTTTTAGACACAAAAATGGCCTCTATTTTTGGACACAAAAATGGCCTCTATTTTTGGGCAAAAAACAGACACAAAAATTGCCTCTATTTTTGGACACAAAAATGGCCTCTATTTTTGGACACAAAAATTGCCTCTATTTTTGGACACAAAAATGGCCTCTATTTTTGGACACAAAAATGGCCTCTATTTTTGGACACAAAAATGGCCTCTATTTAAGGACACAAAAATGGCCTCTATTTTTGGACACAAAAATGGCCTCTATTTTTTGACACAAAAATGGCCTCTATTTTTGGACACAAAAATGGCCTCTATTTTTGGACACAAAAATTGCCTCTATTTTTGGACACAAAAATGGCCTCTATTTTTGGACACAAAAATGGCCTCTATTTTTGGACACAAAAATGGCCTCTATTTTTGGGCAAAAAACAGACACAAAAATTGCCTCTATTTTTGGACACAAAAATTGCCTCTATTTTTGGACACAAAAATTGCCTCTATTTTTGGACACAAAAATGGCCTCTATTTTTGGACACAAAAATGGCCTCTATTTTCGGACACAAAAATTGCCTCTATTTTTGGACACAAAAATTGCCTCTATTTTTGGACACAAAAATGGCCTCTATTTTTGGACACAAAAATAGCCTCTATTTTTGGACACAAAAATTGCCTCTATTTTTGGACACAAAAATAGCCTCTATTTTTGGACACAAAAATTGCCTCTATTTTTGGACACAAAAATTGCCTCTATTTTTGGACAAAAAATTGCCTCTATTTTTGGACACAAAAATTGCCTCTATTTTTGGACACAAAAATGGCCTCTATTTTTGGACACAAAAATCGCCTCTATTTTTGGACACAAAAATGGCCTCTATTTTTAGACACAAAAATGGCCTCTATTTTTGGACACAAAAATGGCCTCTATTTTTGGGCAAAAAACAGACACAAAAATTGCCTCTATTTTTGGACACAAAAATGGCCTCTATTTTTGGACACAAAAATTGCCTCTATTTTTGGACACAAAAATGGCCTCTATTTTTGGACACAAAAATGGCCTCTATTTAAGGACACAAAAATGGCCTCTATTTTTGGACACAAAAATGGCCTCTATTTTTTGACACAAAAATGGCCTCTATTTTTTGACACAAAAATGGCCTCTATTTTTGGACACAAAAATGGCCTCTATTTTTGGACACAAAAATTGCCTCTATTTTTGGACACAAAAATGGCCTCTATTTTTGGACACAAAAATGGCCTCTATTTTTGGGCAAAAAACAGACACAAAAATTGCCTCTATTTTTGGACACAAAAATTGCCTCTATTTTTGGACACAAAAATTGCCTCTATTTTTGGACACAAAAATGGCCTCTATTTTTGGACACAAAAATGGCCTCTATTTTCGGACACAAAAATTGCCTCTATTTTTGGACACAAAAATTGCCTCTATTTTTGGACACAAAAATGGCCTCTATTTTTGGACACAAAAATAGCCTCTATTTTTGGACAAAAAAATTGCCTCTATTTTTGGACACAAAAATAGCCTCTATTTTTGGACACAAAAATTGCCTCTATTTTTGGACACAAAAATAGCCTCTATTTTTGGACACAAAAATGGCCTCTATTTTTGGACACAAAAATGGCCTCTATTTTTGGACACAAAAATTGCCTCTATTTTTGGACACAAAAATGGCCTCTATTTTTGGACACAAAAATGGCCTCTATTTTTGGACACAAAAATGGCCTCTATTTTTGGACACAAAAATGGCCTCTATTTTTGGACACAAAAATGGCCTCTATTTTTTGACACAAAAATGGCCTCTATTTTTGGACACAAAAATTGCCTCTATTTTTGGACACAAAAATGGCCTCTATTTTTGGACACAAAAATGGCCTCTATTTTTGAACACAAAAATGGCCTCTATTTTTGGACACAAAAATGGCCTCTATTTTTGAACACAAAAATGGCCTCTATTTTTGGACACAAAAATGGCCTCTATTTTTTGACACAAAAATGGCCTCTATTTTTGGACACAAAAATGGCCTCTATTTTTGGACACAAAAATTGCCTCTATTTTTGGACACAAAAATGGCCTCTATTTTTGGACACAAAAATGGCCTCTATTTTTGGGCAAAAAACAGACACAAAAATTGCCTCTATTTTTGGACACAAAAATTGCCTCTATTTTTGGACACAAAAATTGCCTCTATTTTTGGACACAAAAATGGCCTCTATTTTTGGACACAAAAATGGCCTCTATTTTCGGACACAAAAATTGCCTCTATTTTTGGACACAAAAATTGCCTCTATTTTTGGACACAAAAATGGCCTCTATTTTTGGACACAAAAATAGCCTCTATTTTTGGACAAAAAAATTGCCTCTATTTTTGGACACAAAAATAGCCTCTATTTTTGGACACAAAAATTGCCTCTATTTTTGGACACAAAAATAGCCTCTATTTTTGGACACAAAAATGGCCTCTATTTTTGGACACAAAAATGGCCTCTATTTTTGGACACAAAAATTGCCTCTATTTTTGGACACAAAAATGGCCTCTATTTTTGGACACAAAAATGGCCTCTATTTTTGGACACAAAAATGGCCTCTATTTTTGGACACAAAAATGGCCTCTATTTTTGGACACAAAAATGGCCTCTATTTTTTGACACAAAAATGGCCTCTATTTTTGGACACAAAAATTGCCTCTATTTTTGGACACAAAAATGGCCTCTATTTTTGGACACAAAAATGGCCTCTATTTTTGAACACAAAAATGGCCTCTATTTTTGGACACAAAAATGGCCTCTATTTTTGAACACAAAAATGGCCTCTATTTTTGGACACAAAAATGGCCTCTATTTTTGGACACAAAAATGGCCTCTATTTTTGGACACAAAAATGGCCTCTATTTTTGGACACAAAAATGGCCTCTATTTTTGAACACAAAAATGGCCTCTATTTTTGGACACAAAAATTGCCTCTATTTTTGGAAACAAAAATTGCCTCTATTTTTGGACACAAAAATTGCCTCTATTTTTGGACACAAAAATTGCCTCTATTTTTGGACACAAAAATGGCCTCTATTTTTGGACACAAAAATGGCCTCTATTTTTGGACACAAAAATGGCCTCTATTTTTAGACACAAAAATGGCCTCTATTTTTGGACACAAAAATGACCTCTATTTTTGGACACAAAAATGGCCTCTATTTTTGGACACAAAAATGGCCTCTATTTTTGGACACAAAAATGGCCTCTATTTTTGGACACAAAAATGGCCTCTATTTTTGGACACAAAAATGGCCTCTATTTTTGGACACAAAAATGGCCTCTATTTTTTGACACAAAAATGGCCTCTATTTTTGGACACAAAAATGGCCTCTATTTTTGGACACAAAAATGGCCTCTATTTTTGGACACAAAAATGGCCTCTATTTTTGGGCAAAAAACAGACACAAAAATTGCCTCTATTTTTGGACACAAAAATGGCCTCTATTTTTGGACACAAAAATGGCCTCTATTTTTGGACACAAAAATGGCCTCTATTTTTAGACACAAAAATGGCCTCTATTTTTGGACACAAAAATGGCCTCTATTTTTGGGCAAAAAACAGACACAAAAATTGCCTCTATTTTTGGACACAAAAATGGCCTCTATTTTTGGACACAAAAATGGCCTCTATTTTTGGGCAAAAAACAGACACAAAAATTGCCTCTATTTTTGGACACAAAAATGGCCTCTATTTTTGGACACAAAAATAGCCTCTATTTTTGGACACAAAAATGGCCTCTATTTTTGGACACAAAAATAGCCTCTATTTTTGGACACAAAAATTGCCTCTATTTTTGGACACAAAAATGGCCTCTATTTTTGGACACAAAAATTGCCTCTATTTTTGGACACAAAAATTGCCTCTATTTTTGGACACAAAAATTGCCTCTATTTTTGGACACAAAAATTGCCTCTATTTTTGGACACAAAAATTGCCTCTATTTTTGGACACAAAAATTGCCTCTATTTTTGGACACAAAAATGGCCTCTATTTTTGGACACAAAAATGGCCTCTATTTTTGGACACAAAAATGGCCTCTATTTTTGGGCAAAAAACAGACACAAAAATTGCCTCTATTTTTGGACACAAAAATGGCCTCTATTTTTGGACACAAAAATGGCCTCTATTATTGGACACAAAAATGGCCTCTATTTTTGGACACAAAAATGGCCTCTATTTAAGGACACAAAAATGGCCTCTATTTTTTGACACAAAAATGGCCTCTATTTTTGGACACAAAAATGGCCTCTATTTTTGGACACAAAAATGGCCTCTATTTTTAGACACAAAAATGGCCTCTATTTTTGGACACAAAAATGGCCTCTATTTTTGGACACAAAAATGGCCTCTATTTTTGGACACAAAAATGGCCTCTATTTTTGGACACAAAAATGGCCTCTATTTTTGGACACAAAAATTGCCTCTATTTTTGGACACAAAAATGGCCTCTATTTTTGGACACAAAAATGGCCTCTATTTTTGGACACAAAAATGGCCTCTATTTTTGGACACAAAAATTGCCTCTATTTTTGGACACAAAAATAGCCTCTATTTTTGGACACAAAAATTGCCTCTATTTTTGGACACAAAAATTGCCTCTATTTTTGGACACAAAAATTGCCTCTATTTTTGGACACAAAAATTGCCTCTATTTTTGGACACAAAAATTGCCTCTATTTTTGGACACAAAAATTGCCTCTATTTTTGGACACAAAAATGGCCTCTATTTTTGGACACAAAAATGGCCTCTATTTTTGGGCAAAAAACAGACACAAAAATTGCCTCTATTTTTGGACACAAAAATGGCCTCTATTTTTGGACACAAAAATGGCCTCTATTATTGGACACAAAAATGGCCTCTATTTTTGGACACAAAAATGGCCTCTATTTAAGGACACAAAAATGGCCTCTATTTTTGGACACAAAAATGGCCTCTATTTTTGGACACAAAAATGGCCTCAATTTTTGGACACAAAAATGGCCTCTATTTAAGGACACAAAAATGGCCTCTATTTTTGGACACAAAAATGGCCTCTATTTTTTGACACAAAAATGGCCTCTATTTTTGGACACAAAAATGGCCTCTATTTTTGGACACAAAAATTGCCTCTATTTTTGGACACAAAAATGGCCTCTATTTTTGGACACAAAAATGGCCTCTATTTTTGGGCAAAAAACAGACACAAAAATTGCCTCTATTTTTGGACACAAAAATTGCCTCTATTTTTGGACACAAAAATGGCCTCTATTTTTGGACACAAAAATGGCCTCTATTTTTTGACACAAAAATGGCCTCTATTTTTGGACACAAAAATGGCCTCTATTTTTGGACACAAAAATGGCCTCTATTTTTAGACACAAAAATGGCCTCTATTTTTGGACACAAAAATGGCCTCTATTTTTGGGCAAAAAACAGACACAAAAATTGCCTCTATTTTTGGACACAAAAATGGCCTCTATTTTTGGACACAAAAATGGCCTCTATTTTTTGACACAAAAATGGCCTCTATTTTTGGACACAAAAATGGCCTCTATTTTTAGACACAAAAATGGCCTCTATTTTTGGACACAAAAATGGCCTCTATTTTTGGACACAAAAATAGCCTCTATTTTTGGACACAAAAATTGCCTCTATTTTTGGACACAAAAATGGCCTCTATTTTTGGACACAAAAATTGCCTCTATTTTTGGACACAAAAATTGCCTCTATTTTTGGACACAAAAATTGCCTCTATTTTTGGACACAAAAATTGCCTCTATTTTTGGACACAAAAATTGCCTCTATTTTTGGACACAAAAATTGCCTCTATTTTTGGACACAAAAATTGCCTCTATTTTTGGACACAAAAATGGCCTCTATTTTTGGACACAAAAATGGCCTCTATTTTTGGGCAAAAAACAGACACAAAAATTGCCTCTATTTTTGGACACAAAAATGGCCTCTATTTTTGGACACAAAAATGGCCTCTATTATTGGACACAAAAATGGCCTCTATTTTTGGACACAAAAATGGCCTCTATTTAAGGACACAAAAATGGCCTCTATTTTTGGACACAAAAATGGCCTCTATTTTTTGACACAAAAATGGCCTCTATTTTTGGACACAAAAATGGCCTCTATTTTTGGACACAAAAATGGCCTCTATTTTTAGACACAAAAATGGCCTCTATTTTTGGACACAAAAATGGCCTCTATTTTTGGACACAAAAATGGCCTCTATTTTTGGACACAAAAATGGCCTCTATTTTTGGACACAAAAATTGCCTCTATTTTTGGACACAAAAATGGCCTCTATTTTTGGACACAAAAATGGCCTCTATTTTTGGACACAAAAATGGCCTCTATTTTTGGACACAAAAATTGCCTCTATTTTTGGACACAAAAATGGCCTCTATTTTTGGACACAAAAATGGCCTCTATTATTGGACACAAAAATGGCCTCTATTTTTGGACACAAAAATGGCCTCTATTTAAGGACACAAAAATGGCCTCTATTTTTGGACACAAAAATTGCCTCTATTTTTGGACACAAAAATGGCCTCAATTTTTGGACACAAAAATGGCCTCTATTTAAGGACACAAAAATGGCCTCTATTTTTGGACACAAAAATGGCCTCTATTTTTTGACACAAAAATGGCCTCTATTTTTGGACACAAAAATGGCCTCTATTTTTGGACACAAAAATTGCCTCTATTTTTGGACACAAAAATGGCCTCTATTTTTGGACACAAAAATGGCCTCTATTTTTGGGCAAAAAACAGACACAAAAATTGCCTCTATTTTTGGACACAAAAATTGCCTCTATTTTTGGACACAAAAATGGCCTCTATTTTTGGACACAAAAATGGCCTCTATTTTCGGACACAAAAATTGCCTCTATTTTTGGACACAAAAATTGCCTCTATTTTTGGACACAAAAATTGCCTCTATTTTTGGACACAAAAATTGCCTCTATTTTTGGACACAAAAATTGCCTCTATTTTTGGACACAAAAATTGCCTCTATTTTTGGACACAAAAATTGCCTCTATTTTTGGACACAAAAATTGCCTCTATTTTTGGACACAAAAATGGCCTCTATTTTTGGACACAAAAATGGCCTCTATTTTTGGGCAAAAAACAGACACAAAAATTGCCTCTATTTTTGGACACAAAAATGGCCTCTATTTTTGGACACAAAAATGGCCTCTATTATTGGACACAAAAATGGCCTCTATTTTTGGACACAAAAATGGCCTCTATTTAAGGACACAAAAATGGCCTCTATTTTTGGACACAAAAATTGCCTCTATTTTTGGACACAAAAATGGCCTCAATTTTTGGACACAAAAATGGCCTCTATTTAAGGACACAAAAATGGCCTCTATTTTTGGACACAAAAATGGCCTCTATTTTTTGACACAAAAATGGCCTCTATTTTTGGACACAAAAATGGCCTCTATTTTTGGACACAAAAATTGCCTCTATTTTTGGACACAAAAATGGCCTCTATTTTTGGACACAAAAATGGCCTCTATTTTTGGGCAAAAAACAGACACAAAAATTGCCTCTATTTTTGGACAGAAAAATTGCCTCTATTTTTGGACACAAAAATTGCCTCTATTTTTGGACACAAAAATGGCCTCTATTTTTGGACACAAAAATGGCCTCTATTTTCGGACACAAAAATTGCCTCTATTTTTGGACACAAAAATTGCCTCTATTTTTGGACACAAAAATTGCCTCTATTTTTGGACACAAAAATGGCCTCTATTTTTGGACACAAAAATTGCCTCTATTTTTGGACACAAAAATAGCCTCTATTTTTGGACACAAAAATTGCCTCTATTTTTGGACACAAAAATTGCCTCTATTTTTGGACACAAAAATTGCCTCTATTTTTGGACACAAAAATGGCCTCTATTTTTGGACACAAAAATCGCCTCTATTTTTGGACACAAAAATGGCCTCTATTTTTAGACACAAAAATGGCCTCTATTTTTGGACACAAAAATGGCCTCTATTTTTGGGCAAAAAACAGACACAAAAATTGCCTCTATTTTTGGACACAAAAATGGCCTCTATTTTTGGACACAAAAATTGCCTCTATTTTTGGACACAAAAATGGCCTCTATTTTTGGACACAAAAATGGCCTCTATTTAAGGACACAAAAATGGCCTCTATTTTTGGACACAAAAATGGCCTCTATTTTTTGACACAAAAATGGCCTCTATTTTTGGACACAAAAATGGCCTCTATTTTTGGACACAAAAATGGCCTCTATTTTTGGACACAAAAATTGCCTCTATTTTTGGACACAAAAATGGCCTCTATTTTTGGACACAAAAATGGCCTCTATTTTTGGGCAAAAAACAGACACAAAAATTGCCTCTATTTTTGGACACAAAAATTGCCTCTATTTTTGGACACAAAAATGGCCTCTATTTTTGGACACAAAAATGGCCTCTATTTTCGGACACAAAAATTGCCTCTATTTTTGGACACAAAAATTGCCTCTATTTTTGGACACAAAAATGGCCTCTATTTTTGGACACAAAAATAGCCTCTATTTTTGGACACAAAAATTGCCTCTATTTTTGGACACAAAAATAGCCTCTATTTTTGGACACAAAAATTGCCTCTATTTTTGGACACAAAAATAGCCTCTATTTTTGGACACAAAAATAGCCTCTATTTTTGGACACAAAAATGGCCTCTATTTTTGGACACAAAAATGGCCTCTATTTTTGGACACAAAAATTGCCTCTATTTTTGGACACAAAAATGGCCTCTATTTTTGGACACAAAAATGGCCTCTATTTTTGGACACAAAAATGGCCTCTATTTTTGGACACAAAAATGGCCTCTATTTTTGGACACAAAAATTGCCTCTATTTTTGGACACAAAAATGGCCTCTATTTTTGGACACAAAAATGGCCTCTATTTTTGGACACAAAAATGGCCTCTATTTTTGGACACAAAAATGGCCTCTATTTTTTGACACAAAAATGGCCTCTATTTTTGGACACAAAAATGGCCTCTATTTTTGGACACAAAAATTGCCTCTATTTTTGGACACAAAAATGGCCTCTATTTTTGGACACAAAAATGGCCTCTATTTTTGAACACAAAAATGGCCTCTATTTTTGGACACAAAAATGGCCTCTATTTTTGAACACAAAAATGGCCTCTATTTTTGGACACAAAAATGGCCTCTATTTTTGGACACAAAAATGGCCTCTATTTTTGAACACAAAAATTGCCTCTATTTTTGGACACAAAAATGGCCTCTATTTTTGGACACAAAAATGGCCTCTATTTTTGGACACAAAAATGGCCTCTGTTTTTGGACACAAAAATGGCCTCTATTTTTGGACACAAAAATGGCCTGTATTTTTGGACACAAAAATGGCCTCTATTTTTGGACACAAAAATGGCCTCTATTTTTGGACACAAAAATGGCCTCTATTTTTGGACACAAAAATTGCCTCTATTTTTGGACACAAAAATGGCCTCTATTTTTGGACACAAAAATGGCCTCTATTTTTGGGCAAAAAACAGACACAAAAATTGCCTCTATTTTTGGACACAAAAATTGCCTCTATTTTTGGACACAAAAATGGCCTCTATTTTTGGACACAAAAATGGCCTCTATTTTCGGACACAAAAATTGCCTCTATTTTTGGACACAAAAATTGCCTCTATTTTTGGACACAAAAATGGCCTCTATTTTTGGACACAAAAATAGCCTCTATTTTTGGACACAAAAATTGCCTCTATTTTTGGACACAAAAATAGCCTCTATTTTTGGACACAAAAATTGCCTCTATTTTTGGACACAAAAATAGCCTCTATTTTTGGACACAAAAATAGCCTCTATTTTTGGACACAAAAATGGCCTCTATTTTTGGACACAAAAATGGCCTCTATTTTTGGACACAAAAATTGCCTCTATTTTTGGACACAAAAATGGCCTCTATTTTTGGACACAAAAATGGCCTCTATTTTTGGACACAAAAATGGCCTCTATTTTTGGACACAAAAATGGCCTCTATTTTTTGACACAAAAATGGCCTCTATTTTTGGACACAAAAATGGCCTCTATTTTTGGACACAAAAATTGCCTCTATTTTTGGACACAAAAATGGCCTCTATTTTTGGACACAAAAATGGCCTCTATTTTTGAACACAAAAATGGCCTCTATTTTTGGACACAAAAATGGCCTCTATTTTTGAACACAAAAATGGCCTCTATTTTTGGACACAAAAATGGCCTCTATTTTTGGACACAAAAATGGCCTCTATTTTTGAACACAAAAATTGCCTCTATTTTTGGACACAAAAATGGCCTCTATTTTTGGACACAAAAATGGCCTCTATTTTTGGACACAAAAATGGCCTCTGTTTTTGGACACAAAAATGGCCTCTATTTTTGGACACAAAAATGGCCTGTATTTTTGGACACAAAAATGGCCTCTATTTTTGGACACAAAAATGGCCTCTATTTTTGAACCCAAAAATGGCCTCTATTTTTAGACACAAAAATGGCCTCTAGTTTTGGACACAAAAATGGCCTCTATTTTTGGACACAAAAATGGCCTCTATTTTTGGGCAAAAAACAGACACAAAAATTGCCTCTATTTTTGGACACAAAAATTGCCTCTATTTTTGGACACAAAAATGGCCTCTATTTTTAGACACAAAAATGGCCTCTATTTTTGGACACAAAAATGGCCTCTATTTTTGGGCAAAAAACAGACACAAAAATTGCCTCTATTTTTGGACACAAAAATGGCCTCTATTTTTTGACACAAAAATGGCCTCTATTTTTGGACACAAAAATGGCCTCTATTTTTGGACACAAAAATTGCCTCTATTTTTGGACACAAAAATGGCCTCTAGTTTTGGACACAAAAATGGCCTCTATTTTTGAACACAAAAATGGCCTCTATTTTTGGACACAAAAATGGCCTCTATTTTTGGACACAAAAATGGCCTCTATTTTTGAACACAAAAATGGCCTCTATTTTTGGACACAAAAATGGCCTCTATTTTTGGACACAAAAATTGCCTCTATTTTTGGACACAAAAATTGCCTCTATTTTTGGACACAAAAATTGCCTCTATTTTTGGACACAAAAATGGCCTCTATTTTTGGACACAAAAATGGCCTCTATTTTTGGACACAAAAATGGCCTCTATTTTTGGACACAAAAATGGCCTCTATTTTTAGACACAAAAATGGCCTCTATTTTTAGACACAAAAATGGCCTCTATTTTTGGACACAAAAATAGCCTCTATTTTTGGACACAAAAATTGCCTTTATTTTTGGACACAAAAATGGCCTCTATTTTCGGACACAAAAATGGCCTCTATTTTTGGACACAAAAATTGCCTCTATTTTTGGACACAAAAATGGCCTCTATTTTTGGACACAAAAATGGCCTCTATTTTTGGACACAAAAATGGCCTCTATTTTTGGACACAAAAATGGCCTCTATTTTTGGACACAAAAATGGCCTCTATTTTTGGACACAAAAATGGCCTCTATTTTTGGACACAAAAATGGCCTCTATTTTTGAACACAAAAATGGCCTCTATTTTTGGACAGAAAAATTGCCTCTATTTTTGGACACAAAAATGGCCTCTATTTTTGGACACAAAAATGGCCTCTATTTTTGGACACAAAAATGGCCTCTATTTTTGGACACAAAAATGGCCTCTGTTTTTGGACACAAAAATGGCCTCTGTTTTTGGACACAAAAATGGCCTCTATTTTTGGACCCAAAAATGGCCTCTATTTTTGGACACAAAAATGGCCTCTATTTTTGGACACAAAAATGGCCTCTATTTTTGGACACAAAAATGGCCTGTATTTTTGGACACAAAAATGGCCTCTATTTTTGGACACAAAAATGGCCTCTATTTTTGAACACAAAAATGGCCTCTATTTTTAGACACAAAAATGGCCTCTAGTTTTGGACACAAAAATGGCCTGTATTTTTGGACACAAAAATGGCCTCTATTTTTGGACACAAAAATGGCCTCTATTTTTGGACACAAAAATGGCCTCTATTTTTGGACACAAAAATGGCCTCTATTTTTGGACACAAAAATGGCCTCTATTTTTAGACACAAAAATGGCCTCTATTTTTGGACACAAAAATGGCCTCTATTTTTGGACACAAAAATGGCCTCTATTTTTGGACACAAAAATGACCTCTATTTTTGGACACAAAAATGGCCTCTATTTTTGGACACAAAAATGGCCTGTATTTTTGGACACAAAAATGGCCTCTATTTTTGGACACAAAAATGGCCTCTATTTTTGAACACAAAAATGGCCTCTATTTTTAGACACAAAAATGGCCTCTAGTTTTGGACACAAAAATGGCCTCTATTTTTGGACACAAAAATGGCCTCTATTTTTGGGCAAAAAACAGACACAAAAATTGCCTCTATTTTTGGACACAAAAATGGCCTCTATTTTTGGGCAAAAAACAGACACAAAAATTGCCTCTATTTTTTGACACAAAAATGGCCTCTATTTTTGGACACAAAAATGGCCTCTATTTTTTGTCACAAAAATGGCCTCTATTTTTGGACACAAAAATGGCCTCTATTTTTGGACACAAAAATTGCCTCTATTTTTGGACACAAAAATGGCCTCTATTTTTGGACACAAAAATGGCCTCTATTTTTAGACACAAAAATGGCCTCTATTTTTGGACACAAAAATGGCCTCTATTTTTGGGCAAAAAACAGACACAAAAATTGCCTCTATTTTTGGACACAAAAATGGCCTCTATTTTTGGACACAAAAATGGCCTCTATTTTTGGACACAAAAATGGCCTCTATTTTTGGACACAAAAATGGCCTCTATTTTTGGACACAAAAATGGCCTCTATTTTTGGACACAAAAATGGCCTCTATTTTTGGACACAAAAATGGCCTCTATTTTTGGACACAAAAATGGCCTCTATTTTTGGACACAAAAATGGCCTCTATTTTTGGACACAAAAATTGCCTCTATTTTTGGACACAAAAATGGCCTCTATTTTTGGACACAAAAATGGCCTCTATTTTTGGACACAAAAATTGCCTCTATTTTTGGACACAAAAATGGCCTCTATTTTTTAACACAAAAATGGCCTCTATTTTTGGACACAAAAATGGCCTCTATTTTTGGACACAAAAATGGCCTCTAGTTTTGGACACAAAAATGGCCTCTATTTTTAGACACAAAAATGGCCTCTATTTTTGGACACAAAAATGGCCTCTATTTTTGGGCAAAAAACAGACACAAAAATTGCCTCTATTTTTTGACACAAAAATGGCCTCTATTTTTGGACACAAAAATGGCCTCTATTTTTTGTCACAAAAATGGCCTCTATTTTTGGACACAAAAATGGCCTCTATTTTTGGACACAAAAATTGCCTCTATTTTTGGACACAAAAATGGCCTCTATTTTTGGACACAAAAATGGCCTCTATTTTTAGACACAAAAATGGCCTCTATTTTTGGACACAAAAATGGCCTCTATTTTTGGGCAAAAAACAGACACAAAAATTGCCTCTATTTTTGGACACAAAAATGGCCTCTATTTTTGGACACAAAAATGGCCTCTATTTTTGGACACAAAAATGGCCTCTATTTTTGGACACAAAAATGGCCTCTATTTTTGGACACAAAAATGGCCTCTATTTTTGAACACAAAAATGGCCTCTATTTTTGGACACAAAAATGGCCTCTATTTTTGGACACAAAAATGGCCTCTATTTTTGGACACAAAAATTGCCTCTATTTTTGGACACAAAAATGGCCTCTATTTTTGGACACAAAAATGGCCTCTATTTTTGGACACAAAAATGGCCTCTATTTTTGGACACAAAAATGGCCTCTATTTTTTAACACAAAAATGGCCTCTATTTTTGGACACAAAAATGGCCTCTATTTTTGGACACAAAAATGGCCTCTAGTTTTGGACACAAAAATGGCCTCTATTTTTGGACACAAAAATGGCCTCTATTTTTGGACACAAAAATGGCCTCTAGTTTTGGACACAAAAATGGCCTCTATTTTTAGACACAAAAATGGCCTCTATTTTTGGACACAAAAATGGCCTCTATTTTTGGGCAAAAAACAGACACAAAAATTGCCTCTATTTTTTGACACAAAAATGGCCTCTATTTTTGGACACAAAAATGGCCTCTATTTTTTGTCACAAAAATGGCCTCTATTTTTGGACACAAAAATGGCCTCTATTTTTGGACACAAAAATTGCCTCTATTTTTGGACACAAAAATGGCCTCTATTTTTGGACACAAAAATGGCCTCTATTTTTAGACACAAAAATGGCCTCTATTTTTGGACACAAAAATGGCCTCTATTTTTGGGCAAAAAACAGACACAAAAATTGCCTCTATTTTTGGACACAAAAATGGCCTCTATTTTTGGACACAAAAATGGCCTCTATTTTTGGACACAAAAATGGCCTCTATTTTTGGACACAAAAATGGCCTCTATTTTTGGACACAAAAATGGCCTCTATTTTTGGACACAAAAATGGCCTCTATTTTTGAACACAAAAATGGCCTCTATTTTTGGACACAAAAATGGCCTCTATTTTTGGACACAAAAATTGCCTCTATTTTTGGACACAAAAATGGCCTCTATTTTTGGACACAAAAATGGCCTCTATTTTTGGACACAAAAATGGCCTCTATTTTTGGACACAAAAATGGCCTCTATTTTTTAACACAAAAATGGCCTCTATTTTTGGACACAAAAATGGCCTCTATTTTTGGACACAAAAATGGCCTCTAGTTTTGGACACAAAAATGGCCTCTATTTTTGGACACAAAAATGGCCTCTATTTTTGGACACAAAAATGGCCTCTATTTTTAGACACAAAAATGGCCTCTATTTTTGGACACAAAAATGGCCTCTATTTTTGGACACAAAAATGGCCTCTATTTTTGGGCAAAAAACAGACACAAAAATTGCCTCTATTTTTGGACACAAAAATTGCCTCTATTTTTGGACACAAAAATGGCCTCTATTTTTGGACACAAAAATTGCCTCTATTTTTGGACACAAAAATGGCCTCTATTTTTGGGCAAAAAACAGACACAAAAATTGCCTCTATTTTTGGACACAAAAATGGCCTCTATTTTTAGACACAAAAATGGCCTCTATTTTTGGACACAAAAATGGCCTCTATTTTTGGGCAAAAAACAGACACAAAAATTGCCTCTATTTTTTGACACAAAAATGGCCTCTATTTTTGGACACAAAAATGGCCTCTATTTTTTGTCACAAAAATGGCCTCTATTTTTGGACACAAAAATGGCCTCTATTTTTGGACACAAAAATTGCCTCTATTTTTGGACACAAAAATGGCCTCTATTTTTGGACACAAAAATGGCCTCTATTTTTAGACACAAAAATGGCCTCTATTTTTGGACACAAAAATGGCCTCTATTTTTGGGCAAAAAACAGACACAAAAATTGCCTCTATTTTTGGACACAAAAATGGCCTCTATTTTTGGACACAAAAATGGCCTCTATTTTTGGACACAAAAATGGCCTCTATTTTTGGACACAAAAATGGCCTCTATTTTTGGACACAAAAATGGCCTCTATTTTTGGACACAAAAATGGCCTCTATTTTTGGACACAAAAATGGCCTCTATTTTTGGACACAAAAATGGCCTCTATTTTTGGACACAAAAATGGCCTCTATTTTTGGACACAAAAATGGCCTCTATTTTTGGACACAAAAATGGCCTCTATTTTTGGACACAAAAATGGCCTCTATTTTTTAACACAAAAATGGCCTCTATTTTTGGACACAAAAATGGCCTCTATTTTTGGACACAAAAATGGCCTCTAGTTTTGGACACAAAAATGGCCTCTATTTTTGGACACAAAAATGGCCTCTATTTTTGGACACAAAAATGGCCTCTATTTTTAGACACAAAAATGGCCTCTATTTTTGGACACAAAAATGGCCTCTATTTTTGGACACAAAAATGGCCTCTATTTTTGGGCAAAAAACAGACACAAAAATTGCCTCTATTTTTGGACACAAAAATTGCCTCTATTTTTGGACACAAAAATGGCCTCTATTTTTGGACACAAAAATTGCCTCTATTTTTGGACACAAAAATGGCCTCTATTTTTGGGCAAAAAACAGACACAAAAATTGCCTCTATTTTTGGACACAAAAATGGCCTCTATTTTTAGACACAAAAATGGCCTCTATTTTTGGACACAAAAATGGCCTCTATTTTTGGGCAAAAAACAGACACAAAAATTGCCTCTATTTTTGGACACAAAAATGGCCTCTATTTTTGGACACAAAAATGGCCTCTATTTTTTGTCACAAAAATGGCCTCTATTTTTGGACACAAAAATGGCCTCTATTTTTGGACACAAAAATTGCCTCTATTTTTGGACACAAAAATGGCCTCTATTTTTGGACACAAAAATGGCCTCTATTTTTAGACACAAAAATGGCCTCTATTTTTGGACACAAAAATGGCCTCTATTTTTGGGCAAAAAACAGACACAAAAATTGCCTCTATTTTTGGACACAAAAATGGCCTCTATTTTTGGACACAAAAATGGCCTCTATTTTTGGACACAAAAATGGCCTCTATTTTTGGACACAAAAATGGCCTCTATTTTTGGACACAAAAATGGCCTCTATTTTTGGACACAAAAATGGCCTCTATTTTTGGACACAAAAATGGCCTCTATTTTTGGACACAAAAATTGCCTCTATTTTTGGACACAAAAATGGCCTCTATTTTTGGACACAAAAATGGCCTCTATTTTTGGACACAAAAATTGCCTCTATTTTTGGACACAAAAATGGCCTCTATTTTTTAACACAAAAATGGCCTCTATTTTTGGACACAAAAATGGCCTCTATTTTTGGACACAAAAATGGCCTCTAGTTTTGGACACAAAAATGGCCTCTATTTTTGGACACAAAAATGGCCTCTATTTTTGGACACAAAAATGGCCTCTATTTTTAGACACAAAAATGGCCTCTATTTTTGGACACAAAAATGGCCTCTATTTTTGGACACAAAAATGGCCTCTATTTTTGGGCAAAAAACAGACACAAAAATTGCCTCTATTTTTGGACACAAAAATTGCCTCTATTTTTGGACACAAAAATGGCCTCTATTTTTAGACACAAAAATGGCCTCTATTTTTTGACACAAAAATTGCCTCTATTTTTGGGCAAAAAACAGACACAAAAATTGCCTCTATTTTTTGACACAAAAATGGCCTCTATTTTTTGTCACAAAAATGGCCTCTATTTTTGGACACAAAAATGGCCTCTATTTTTGGACACAAAAATGGCCTCTATTTTTGGACAAAAAAATGGCCTCTATTTTTGGACACAAAAATGGCCTCTATTTTTGGACACAAAAATGGCCTCTATTTTTGGACACAAAAATGGCCTCTATTTTTGGACACAAAAATGGCCTCTATTTTTGGACACAAAAATGGCCTCTATTTTTGGACACAAAAATGGCCTCTATTTTTGGACAGAAAAATTGCCTCTATTTTTGGACACAAAAATGGCCTCTATTTTTGGACACAAAAATGGCCTCTATTTTTGGACACAAAAATGGCCTCTGTTTTTGGACACAAAAATGGCCTCTATTTTTGGACACAAAAATGGCCTCTATTTTTGGACCCAAAAATGGCCTCTATTTTTGGACACAAAAATGGCCTCTATTTTTGGACACAAAAATGGCCTGTATTTTTGGACACAAAAATGGCCTCTATTTTTGGACACAAAAATGGCCTCTATTTTTGAACACAAAAATGGCCTCTATTTTTAGACACAAAAATGGCCTCTAGTTTTGGACACAAAAATGGCCTCTATTTTTGGACACAAAAATGGCCTCTATTTTTGGGCAAAAAACAGACACAAAAATTGCCTCTATTTTTGGACACAAAAATGGCCTCTATTTTTAGACACAAAAATGGCCTCTATTTTTGGACACAAAAATGGCCTCTATTTTTGGGCAAAAAACAGACACAAAAATTGCCTCTATTTTTTGACACAAAAATGGCCTCTATTTTTGGACACAAAAATGGCCTCTATTTTTTGTCACAAAAATGGCCTCTATTTTTGGACACAAAAATGGCCTCTATTTTTGGACACAAAAATTGCCTCTATTTTTGGACACAAAAATTGCCTCTATTTTTGGACACAAAAATGGCCTCTATTTTTAGACACAAAAATGGCCTCTATTTTTTGACACAAAAATTGCCTCTATTTTTGGGCAAAAAACAGACACAAAAATTGCCTCTATTTTTTGACACAAAAATGGCCTCTATTTTTTGTCACAAAAATGGCCTCTATTTTTGGACACAAAAATGGCCTCTATTTTTGGACACAAAAATGGCCTCTATTTTTGGACAAAAAAATGGCCTCTATTTTTGGACACAAAAATGGCCTCTAGTTTTTGGACACAAAAATGGCCTCTATTTTTGGACACAAAAATGGCCTCTATTTTTGGACACAAAAATGGCCTCTATTTTTGGACACAAAAATGGCCTCTATTTTTGGACACAAAAATGGCCTCTATTTTTGGACAGAAAAATTGCCTCTATTTTTGGACACAAAAATGGCCTCTATTTTTGGACACAAAAATGGCCTCTATTTTTGGACACAAAAATGGCCTCTGTTTTTGGACACAAAAATGGCCTCTATTTTTGGACACAAAAATGGCCTCTATTTTTGGACCCAAAAATGGCCTCTATTTTTGGACACAAAAATGGCCTCTATTTTTGGACACAAAAATGGCCTGTATTTTTGGACACAAAAATGGCCTCTATTTTTGGACACAAAAATGGCCTCTATTTTTGAACACAAAAATGGCCTCTATTTTTAGACACAAAAATGGCCTCTAGTTTTGGACACAAAAATGGCCTCTATTTTTGGACACAAAAATGGCCTCTATTTTTGGGCAAAAAACAGACACAAAAATTGCCTCTATTTTTGGACACAAAAATGGCCTCTATTTTTAGACACAAAAATGGCCTCTATTTTTGGACACAAAAATGGCCTCTATTTTTGGGCAAAAAACAGACACAAAAATTGCCTCTATTTTTTGACACAAAAATGGCCTCTATTTTTGGACACAAAAATGGCCTCTATTTTTTGTCACAAAAATGGCCTCTATTTTTGGACACAAAAATGGCCTCTATTTTTGGACACAAAAATTGCCTCTATTTTTGGACACAAAAATGGCCTCTATTTTTGGACACAAAAATGGCCTCTATTTTTAGACACAAAAATGGCCTCTATTTTTGGACACAAAAATGGCCTCTATTTTTGGGCAAAAAACAGACACAAAAATTGCCTCTATTTTTGGACACAAAAATGGCCTCTATTTTTGGACACAAAAATGGCCTCTATTTTTGGACACAAAAATGGCCTCTATTTTTGGACACAAAAATGGCCTCTATTTTTGGACACAAAAATGGCCTCTATTTTTGGACACAAAAATGGCCTCTATTTTTGGACACAAAAATGGCCTCTATTTTTGGACACAAAAATGGCCTCTATTTTTGGACACAAAAATTGCCTCTATTTTTGGACACAAAAATGGCCTCTATTTTTGGACACAAAAATGGCCTCTATTTTTGGACACAAAAATGGCCTCTATTTTTGGACACAAAAATGGCCTCTATTTTTTAACACAAAAATGGCCTCTATTTTTGGACACAAAAATGGCCTCTATTTTTGGACACAAAAATGGCCTCTATTTTTGGACACAAAAATGGCCTCTATTTTTGGGCAAAAAACAGACACAAAAATTGCCTCTATTTTTGGACACAAAAATTGCCTCTATTTTTGGACACAAAAATGGCCTCTATTTTTGGACACAAAAATTGCCTCTATTTTTGGACACAAAAATGGCCTCTATTTTTGGGCAAAAAACAGACACAAAAATTGCCTCTATTTTTGGACACAAAAATGGCCTCTATTTTTAGACACAAAAATGGCCTCTATTTTTGGACACAAAAATGGCCTCTATTTTTGGGCAAAAAACAGACACAAAAATTGCCTCTATTTTTTGACACAAAAATGGCCTCTATTTTTGGACACAAAAATGGCCTCTATTTTTTGTCACAAAAATGGCCTCTATTTTTGGACACAAAAATGGCCTCTATTTTTGGACACAAAAATTGCCTCTATTTTTGGACACAAAAATGGCCTCTATTTTTGGACACAAAAATGGCCTCTATTTTTGGACACAAAAATGGCCTCTATTTTTAGACACAAAAATGGCCTCTATTTTTGGACACAAAAATGGCCTCTATTTTTGGGCAAAAAACAGACACAAAAATTGCCTCTATTTTTGGACACAAAAATGGCCTCTATTTTTGGACACAAAAATGGCCTCTATTTTTGGACACAAAAATGGCCTCTATTTTTGGACACAAAAATGGCCTCTATTTTTGGACACAAAAATGGCCTCTATTTTTGGACACAAAAATGGCCTCTATTTTTGGACACAAAAATGGCCTCTATTTTTGGACACAAAAATGGCCTCTATTTTTGGACACAAAAATTGCCTCTATTTTTGGACACAAAAATGGCCTCTATTTTTGGACACAAAAATGGCCTCTATTTTTGGACACAAAAATGGCCTCTATTTTTGGACACAAAAATTGCCTTTATTTTTGGACACAAAAATGGCCTCTATTTTTTAACACAAAAATGGCCTCTATTTTTGGACACAAAAATGGCCTCTATTTTTGGACACAAAAATGGCCTCTAGTTTTGGACACAAAAATGGCCTCTATTTTTGGACACAAAAATGGCCTCTATTTTTGGACACAAAAATGGCCTCTATTTTTAGACACAAAAATGGCCTCTATTTTTGGACACAAAAATGGCCTCTATTTTTGGACACAAAAATGGCCTCTATTTTTGGGCAAAAAACAGACACAAAAATTGCCTCTATTTTTGGACACAAAAATTGCCTCTATTTTTGGACACAAAAATGGCCTCTATTTTTAGACACAAAAATGGCCTCTATTTTTTGACACAAAAATTGCCTCTATTTTTGGGCAAAAAACAGACACAAAAATTGCCTCTATTTTTTGACACAAAAATGGCCTCTATTTTTGGACACAAAAATGGCCTCTATTTTTTGTCACAAAAATGGCCTCTATTTTTGGACACAAAAATGGCCTCTATTTTTGGACACAAAAATGGCCTCTATTTTTGGACAAAAAAATGGCCTCTATTTTTGGACACAAAAATGGCCTCTATTTTTGGACACAAAAATGGCCTCTATTTTTGGACACAAAAATGGCCTCTATTTTTGGACACAAAAATGGCCTCTATTTTTAGACACAAAAATGGCCTCTAGTTTTGGACACAAAAATGGCCTCTATTTTTGGACACAAAAATGGCCTCTATTTTTGGGCAAAAAACAGACACAAAAATTGCCTCTATTTTTGGACACAAAAATGGCCTCTATTTTTAGACACAAAAATGGCCTCTATTTTTGGACACAAAAATGGCCTCTATTTTTGGGCAAAAAACAGACACAAAAATTGCCTCTATTTTTTGACACAAAAATGGCCTCTATTTTTGGACACAAAAATGGCCTCTATTTTTTGTCACAAAAATGGCCTCTATTTTTGGACACAAAAATTGCCTCTATTTTTGGACACAAAAATGGCCTCTATTTTTGGACACAAAAATGGCCTCTATTTTTAGACACAAAAATGGCCTCTATTTTTGGACACAAAAATGGCCTCTATTTTTGGGCAAAAAACAGACACAAAAATTGCCTCTATTTTTGGACACAAAAATGGCCTCTATTTTTGGACACAAAAATGGCCTCTATTTTTGGACACAAAAATGGCCTCTATTTTTGGACACAAAAATGGCCTCTATTTTTGGACACAAAAATGGCCTCTATTTTTGGACACAAAAATGGCCTCTATTTTTGGACACAAAAATGGCCTCTATTTTTGGACACAAAAATGGCCTCTATTTTTGGACACAAAAATGGCCTCTATTTTTGGACACAAAAATGGCCTCTATTTTTGGACACAAAAATTGCCTCTATTTTTGGACACAAAAATGGCCTCTATTTTTGGACACAAAAATGGCCT